>NW_025953996.1:0-107490 GCF_022497035.1 Daldinia vernicosa | reverse complement strand
TGACTCGAAATAATACATATTTTATTTTAATATATAATAAATAAAAATAATTTTAATTTTATAATATAATTTTAATAATTTAAAAACTTTAATATTTAAACAATTATTAAATAAAATTATATTTAAATTTAAAAAATATTTTTTTATTTATTTTTAAAATATTATAAAAAGTTTTTAATTTTAATATTTAATAAAAAATATATTAATAAAAAATTAAAATAATAATTAATTATATTACCGTAAATATAAAAATAAAATATAATTAAAAAAAAAATTTATATTATTTAAAATAAAAAATAAAATTTTTTTATAATTATATAAAAAATATTATTTATTAAAAAAATTAAATAAAAAATAATTATAATAAAAAATTAAGTTTTTTATTATTTTAAAAAATTTAATAATTTTATATATAAATTAAAATTATTAAAATATTAAAAAATATATTAAATAAAAATAATATTAAATAAATAATACAATTTATATTAAATAAATAATAAAGTTTTTATATATTATTAAATATTTTATTTTTTATATAAATTTATTATTATATATTTATATTATTTAATAAATTTTAATTATTTTATTTTTTAATAAATATATATATTTTTTATTAATTAAATTTTATATCGTTTATTTAATAATACTTTTATTTTATATTTTATATTTTATTTTAAGCAACATTAATTGTGTAATATACTTATTATTACCCGTGTAATAAAACGAAGTACGTACCTCGTTTTTTCCACCCTTTTTTAACGTTTACCTTAATAACTTTACGAATCCTAGTCCGAAACATATATAAATTACACCAAAATTTACATAAGAAAATCAGCAAAATTACCACCCAGGGTGCACGTGATCCGGCCCCGGACTGGCTGAGATATTAAAGAATTAACCATTTGTGTATATAAAATGACTTTTTTATTAATATTTATTAGTTTATTTTAGCTTATTATATAAAAATACCCGTATTTTTACAAAATAAATCGGTAAAAGTCGGCTGTTTTTTTTATAATTTAAGCCATTTAATTAATTACATTTTACCGTTTTTCCCGAATTATTCGAAATTATATTCGTAAAATTATTAAAGATAAAAAGTGTTAAAATTACAAAGGATAAAAGCCATTAAAAAAGAGTTTTATTATTTATATTACCATGTTTTATTATCGGGGGTTTATTTATATTATTATACATCTTTTTAATTACCTCGCATTTAATTTAATAAACGATTAATTAAAAAACCGGTAAAATTATTTTATATCTTTATATTTTACATATTTAATTATTTTTAATTATATTATTACTTTCCTTTAATTAATAATAATTATTTATTTACTTACGTACGTATTTACGAAATTATAAATAATATTAATAAGTCCGTTATTACCGTGTTTAATATTATACCGTTATTTAACCTTTTTTTAAATCATCGTTTTATTATAAGTCTTTTATATAAATTATATAAAAGTTTAATAATTAATATTATCGTTTTTATTAAAACGGTTAACTTTTTTATTTTAAAAAAACGTGCATGTAATTATCGTAATAAAAAACCTATTATTATTTAACTTTTTTATTTTAAAAAGTTTATTTAATTTTTTAAAATAAATAATATTTATAAAATAACTATAAATAAAATTAATTATAAATGGGAAATTAAAACCATTTCTTAAACTTTAAACAATTAACTTTAAAAATTTAAACTTTATTAAAACCACTTTTATTATATTAATTATAAAATTATTTAAAACTTTTTCGCCTTCGTTTATATATATAATTTAACCTTTAATATAAAAGAAATTATATAATAAATATTATTAAACTTTATCGTACAACCTTATAATATTAATAATACACTTCGAAAATAATTTTTAAACGTAAAATTTAAAAATAAAAATATTTATAATTACCGGTAACACCTTTAATAAAAACGATTAAACGATTACACTTTTATTTAAATATTTATCCGTTAATTTAAAAAAGAAAAAATCTTATATTTCGTTTATAAAAACTTAATTAAAATAAATCATATTATTAATTATTTATGGTTTAAACCATAATATATTAAAATATAATAAATATATCTTATTATATTTTCATTTAATATTATATATAAAACCAATAAATTTAAAATACCACTTTTTATTAATATAATTATTACTTTAATAAAAACAATTATAAATATTATATATAAGTTTTTTAATAATAAAAGATTTAAAAATTTTAATTAAATTATAATTAATATTAAATAAACCCGTATATAATTTAAAATTCCTTTATTAAATGTTATTATTATTAATTATAATAATATTAAATAAACCGTTTTTTAACTTTATATATTATATATTAAATTTTAATTATATATTTTTTATATTAATTAAAATATTATTTTATACATTAAAAAACATTAAGAAAAACCTTTAATTAAACCTTTTATAATTAATAAATCCTTAAATAATAAATTTAAAAAAAATAACGTATAAAATAATAAAATTAAATATTTTAACGCTTTTATAAAAAACTTTTAAAAGGTGTTTAATAAAACATTAAAAAATATACTTAATATTTGTATAAATTTATTTTAACTTTAAAAATATATAATATACATATAAATTAAGGAAAAATTTAACATTATATAAAAACGTTTAAAAAAACAATTTAAAAAGTAAATAACAATTATTATGTATATTAAAAAAGAATATATAAAAATTAAATATTAATAAGTTGTTTATTATATAATTATTAATAAAAATTATAATTAAATAATTATATTTTTAATAAAAATAATATATTATAACTTAAAAACTTACCTTTTATATAACCGTAATAACCTTTTTATTATATAAACGGTAATAAAAAAGTTAATAAATAAATAATAATATAAATTTATTATTATTAAAAATACGTAAATTAAACGTTTACGCCATAAATATATAAAGATTAATTAACTTAAAAATTTACTTTATTAAATCTCATATTATTACATTAACCTTTTTACAATTTAATATTGTAAAATATGTAATACTTTAATTAATAATAAATCTTTTAAACTTTATATAAATTAAATTATAAAGTAATATAAAATTTCGTACATATATAATATAATTTTTAAATTAAAAACCCGTAAAACTTTAAAGAAAAAAAATATAAATAAATATTAATGGTTAAGTTAAAACTTAATAAATAAATATCTTTATTTTTATATTTAAAACTTTAATATAATTATAAATCCTTATAATAAACCTTAAAATTATAATACTTTTAATAAAAATACTCTTTTATTAACATAATAATCGTAAATTACGTAAAAATTACGTAAAACATAAAAGCTTTAAAAAAAGTAATTAAACCGATTTTAAAATAATTAAATTATTATTAATAACAATATACGCCGCCATTTATTAACATAAAAATACGGTAATAACCTTTAACAACTTAATTTAATAAACATACTTTCATTTATTTAACCGTTTACTTAACCGTTTATTTAAAACCAACGATAAAACCATCTTTTTAACTTAAAAAATAAACCGAAATTTATAATTTCGATAATTTTAATAAAACAATAATAAAATAAATAAAAAAGGGTAACTCGTATAATTAATAACTTGTAAAATATAAGAAATAATAAAACATTTAATAATAAAATATTATAATATAATAATTATTACATTTATATTTTAATATAAAATAAAACTTAATTAAAATTAATTTTAATTAAATATAAAACGTTCACCGCCTTTAAAATAAACGCAAGGTTAATAAAATAAATATATAATAATATAAATAAGCCCTTAATAATAAAACATGGTAATATAAATAACAAAACTTTTAAAAAAAACTTTAAAATAACCATTATAATTAAAATTCATACTTTCAGCCGCATCCGGGTTAATATTGATCCGAATCACATGTAACCTAAGTCGAAATTTTACTAATTTCTTTATTTAAATTATGGTATAAATTATATGTAAATCGGACTAAAATTAATAAAGTTATTAAAGGTTAATTACGAAAAACGGTTTTAAATTACCCGGTACGTACCCCGTTTTATTACACGGGTAGTAATAAACATATTACACGATTAATGTTACTTTTTATTTTATATAATATTTTATTTAATTTATATAATTTTTTATTTAATTTATATAAATTTTTTAATAAATTATATTTATTAAAACTTTTTTAATATAATAAATTTATTTAATATTTAATTAATTAAAATTATATATATAATTTTAAAAATGTTTATATATAAATTTATAAATATATATATTTTTATAAATTTTATTAATTATATAATATATATTTAAATTAAAATAATATTAATTATATAATATATTATTTATTAAATATATAATATATAAAATATAATTTTTAATAATTTAAAATTATTTCTTATATTTTTTTTAAAATAATTTTATAAATTTTAATTTAAATTTTATATAATTTATATTATATTTTAAATAAAAAAATATAATAAACTTTTTATAAAATTAAATTATAAATTTATTATATTAAAATAATTTTTTAATAAATATAATTTATTAAAAAATTTATAAAAAAAATAATTTTATTAATTTATATAATAATTTTAAATTTATAAATATATTAAATAAAAAGTAATATTAATTATATAATATATTTATTATTATTTATATAATATATTTATTATTATTTATATAATAAAACGAAATACGTATTAAATAATTTAAAATCGTTTCTCGTATTTTTTTTTAAATAATTTTATAAATTTTTATTTAAATTTTATATAATTTATATTAAAATTTAAATAAAAAAATAACGAAAATTACGGTTTAAATTACTTATAATTTAAATTAATATTAATTTAAATACGGTTAAAAATATAAATTTTAATTATAATAATTATTTTAAAGCTTTTTTTAAAGTAACATTAAATAAGCAGTATAAGGCGTATTAAGTAAGCAGTATTTACCGTATAATTGCATGGATAACGGGGTAGGCAAGTATCGCACAAGTACTACTTGTATCCCCCATACAATTTACCTGGCTACGCATGTACTTTTTATGATAACGCTGCCAAACCTGTTAATCTTACCAAGTCTCTCCAAGCTATCTAAGATGCACGCCTTTTGATTGGCTAGCCTCATATCTAGTCAAATAGCCTCGTACAATACAGCCACCTGATTGGCCAGCCAGCCAGCCTTATACATACCTCACTTTACACCTTACATCGGGACCCCGTTTTCAGCCTTTTTACCTCGTAATGACTGCATGCGACCGCATTGGCTTTTAATTGATTGATTAACGTATGCGACCGAGTAAAGCGACCGAGTAAAAGCAATATAGTAAGACGTATAGGCTTTGCGTTGTAATTAAATTTAATTAATTGAATTGAATTGAATTGAATTAAACAAAAGGCTGTACGAGAGGGTGCAAGATAAGGTGCGAGATAAGGGTATTGCCAGGCAGGCGGTGTAGAGTTGAGCCAATGGGAGGGCGCGCATCCTTTGAAAGGTGGGGCGGTTGAGACTTGCCAGACAGTACAAGTGTACACTAAGGAATTTGTATGAGGGGCGAGGTACTTGGTGGTACATGACAACCCCGCATATTGCTTACCTAATACGGGTCGTACTACCTATTTAGTATTGCTCTTTTTTTAATGGCTTTTATTTTTTATAATTTTTATATTTTTTACTTTTAATAACTTTATAAATATAATTTTAAAAAGTTTTAAAAAAATCTTAAAATTTAAATAAATAAATAATTAATATTTTAAAAAAACTTAAAATTTTATTTATTTATTTCGTAAAAATATAAGTATTTTTATATAATACGTTAAAATAAATTAATAAATATTAATAAAAAAATCATTTTATATATATAAATATTTATTATTTAAATATTTTAACCGATTTTAAGTTAAATCACGTATATTTTAAACCGTAATTTTCGTTATTTTTTTATTTAAATTTTAATATAAATTATATAAAATTCGAATAAAAATTCGTAAAATCATTAAAATAAACGTTAAAAAATAATAATAAAAAACCGGGTATATACCGCGAATATTACATAAATAATAATAAATATATTATACGATTAATGTTGTTTTAAATAAATTAATTAATTTAATTAATTAAATTTTTAATATAATTGTTTTATTTTATTACGTTAAAAATCACGGGCGTTTAACACGTGTTTTACACGTGTTTTATACCCGTAACTTTTACGCGGTTTAATAAACGGTTATATAAATTAAATAATAAGTTTTTTAATTATATAACTTTTTTTAATTATATAACTTTTTTAAATTATATTATTTTAAAATTAAATTTATAATTTAAATTTTTAATTTTATATTTTTTTTATATATTATTACGTAATTATAATAACATTAAATTAAAAACTTTATAATTTATTATATAATTATAATAAATTATAAAATTTAAAAAAACGTATATATTTATAAATTTACGTAAACGTTTTTACGTGCTCGTAAACTCGCACGTAAAAATTCGTCGAAAACATTAAATCTTTTATTAATTTTTTTATTATTTATTAATAAATTACTTATTAATTACTTATTATTTTTTTATTATTTCTTTATTAATTTCGTATAATAATTTTTAAAAGTTTTAACGTAAAAAATGTTTTTAACGGATAATTATAATAATAATTATAATTAATTTAATTATTAAATTAAAAGTTTTTATTATAATTAATTACGTAATTAAAATTAAAAATAATTATAATAACGTTAAATAATTAAAATAAAATTAATAAAATTAATTAATTAATGTTTAATTTTAATTAATTAATGTAAAATTAATATATAAAAGTAATAAAATTAAATTAAATTTTATTTAAATTTTATTTATAATATATTAAAATTTTTTAATATAAATTTTTAAATAAATTTAAAATATTATATAAATAATAAAATAAATAAATATTATATTAATATTATTTATATTTTTTATATAATTTATTTAATTACGTATATATTATTTATAATAATATTATTAAATTTATTAATTTTTTTAAATTATTTAAAATATACGTTTTTTTATTAATTAACTTTATATAATATAATTTTTTAATTAATTAATTTTATTAAAATTTTAATTTTAATTTTTTTATTTTAAAATAATTATATATAATTATATAATATTTTATTAATATATATAATTAATTAAAATTATTATAATAAAATATATAAACTTTATATTATAATTAAATTAAATTAAATAAAAAATTATACGAAAAAATATAAAATAAAATATAAAATAAAAATATTATTAAATAAATAATATAAAATTTAATTAATAAAAAAATATATATTTATTAAAAAATAAAATAATTAAAATTTATTAAATAATATAAATATATAATAATAAATTTATATAAAAAATAAAATATTTAATAATGAGCAACACTAGTTGCGCAGTATGCCCATTGCTGCTTGCGCAGTATATAAAATACGTACCGCGTAACTTAAAATCGCTTCCCGCATTCAACCTTTAATAACTTTGCGAATACTGCTTCGAATCTTATATAATTTATACCATAATTTAAATAGGAAATTCAGCAAAATTACAATCCAGGGTGCACGTGATTCGGACCAGAATTAACCCGGATGCGGCTGAAAGTATAAATTTTAACTTTAATGGCTGTTTCAAGGCTCCTTTTAGTAACTTTTACCCCTTATAATCTCAACACCTTCAATCCTCAATAACTTTACGAATATAGCCCGGATAAATCTCGAAGAACTTTTAATATTTAAATAACTAAATGTTTAAAATTATAAAACAAACCCCAGATTTTTACCTATTTATTTCGTAAAGATACGGCTATATCTATAAAATACGCTAAAGTAAACTAATGAAAACCACTGAAAACATCACTTTGTATATATAAAAGCTTACTCTTTCAATATCTCAGCCAATTCGGACCCGAATCACGTGCAACCTGAACCGTATTTTTGCTGATTTTCTTATCTAAATTCTGGTATAAATTACATGAAAGTCGGGGCTGGATTCGTAAAGTTATTAAAGGAGATGTTGAAAAAGGGGTAGGTAATCCCCGGGTACGTACCGCTTTATACCCCGCATATTGCGCACCCAGCAATGGGCATACTACGCAACTAGTGTTGCTCTTAATAATATATAAAAATTTTATATATTATTTATTTAATATAAATTATATTATATTATTTATTTAATATTATTTTTAAAAAAATTAAAATTTAATTAATTATTAATTATATATATATATTAATATAAATTTAATATTATTTATATAATTATTAAAATATTTTATAATATATTTTTAATTAATATTTTTATTAATTTTTTATATAATTAAAAAAATTTAAATATAATATATTTTTTAAAAAAATTAATTTTATTTTATTTTTAATTATATTTAAATTAATTATTTAATTTAAATTTTATAATTAACGTTATTTTTAAATAAAATAAAGTTTATATAATTACCGTTAAACCGTATTAAAAAAATTACGGGTGTAAAATATTTACGAAACACGTGTTAAACGGCCGTAATTTTCGGCGCGGTAAAATTAAACGGTTATTTTATAAGATTTAATTAATTAAAAGGTTGTTTATAAATATAAACGGTGTTTTATTTAAAGCCCGTGACATTTTAACACGTAAATAAACTTAAATTTATCTCGTTTATAAAAAAAGTTTTTATTATAATTCGAATTAATTAAAGTTAACTTTAAGTTAATAAGTCATTTATTATTTATGGTTTTATGTTTACCTTTTAAAATGCTTAAAATGCTTATATGTATTATAATAAGTGAAGTTATTTTTAACCTCGTCGTCGTTATCGTTAAAATTATAAAACTCATTATTATTTATTCGTTAAATGCGTTATAATTACAACGTATACATTCATTAAATATATCATTTTAAAGTGTCATTAAATGCGTTATAACCTCCCCATTAAATGCGTTATAATTATAAAGCGTTTAATGGGTAATAACGCTGTAAAAAGCCATTAACACAATTAATCAACCTTAAAAAGCACCTTTGTTAGTGCGTTTCAAATTCAGCAAAAATTCCTAAAGCCTATTGGATGGAAAAGGAAGTATTTTGTAACACTCCACAAGCAAGATTATGGTGGGGATAAGTTAAGTAATACCTTTAAACGCATTGCTGATGCTTATGCTTACCCCCCATAAGTTTTTTCATGCTTATGTTTACAAACAGCCTCTAAATCAATCGCTTAGCTAGGTTGTAAACTCAGCGTTATTGTAGAATCCATCGGGGGTGCGGCCTGGTGATTACGTAAGTGTTGTGACGTAAACTCGGGCTATTGTACAGCCCTAAAGGGTTGCCTTTTATATAAATAAAAACATATAAACCATGCGTTATATAGCGCCGGCGGCGCAAACGGGCGTAAGCCTACTAGTTTCTCGAATTCTGGCTTAAGTTCGCTAAGATAACGTTTCTGAGTGTGCCGAGCCATGGCTAAAGGTGTTAAAGGGTGTTAAAAGCGAGGGTGTCGGGGGCTTCGAAGGTACTGGTGATGAGGGTATTAAAGGTATTAAAAGTGTTAAAGATGCCAGTTCTTCAAGGTCTCGAAAGTGCTAATACGTGGTGCCCTCCAGTTGAAAAATTGGTGCCAGGTTGGTGCCCCTTGCCATAAAACGGGTAGGGAGACGTAATCAACTTATGCAGAAAGTAGAACCAACAGGTTCCAACGAATCAACAAACCAACACTTAACCCAATCAAGAGGCGCCGTGACATTGTCACACTGTGTTTCATAACGATGAGAAAAATCAAGGCCTATTCCTATTCCTATTCCTATTCTATATTTAACTTTCGATGTCAGCTATGCTACTATAGGTGATTTGTCGTTAGTGCAGTAAGCTTTCTTGGATGTGTAGCTCTTGTCTTCCGTGGTTTTACTTCTTCATATTCCGACTAGTTACCTAGTCATTCCGACAAGAAGAATGACAAGATAACTCGGCGTTCCGCATTAAACAATGTCTCGAAAATATTTGATAATTATTGGCGCAACTATTGTCTCATGCCTTCTTCTAGCCTTCGGTTCTTCGTATAGTTCTATCGGCTCCAATCCACCCAACTGTCAGTTTATCATATTCTCACTAGGCTTCCTTTTAGCTATAAACTAACTCATTTATAAGTGAAATCGCCAGACAATATAAAGCCGCCAGCCGAGTCCCAACCTTCACTTCCCCCGGGTTTCCCCAAGAAGATTTGGCAGAGCTGGAAAGATGATTCCGACGACCCGACTGACCGAACTGTTGGCTTTCCACACCAATGGCGTGTCGTAAACCCTCAGCATCGATATGAACGTATCACCGACGCCAACGGCGAAACCTTCATTGCAGACCGTCTCCCTTCGGCTATTGCGGATCTCTTTGCCAATTTCACTGATCCTATCCTGAGGGCCGACTTCTTGCGGTATTGTGTGATGCTTGTCGAGGGTGGCGTATGGGCTGATATTGATGTCTTCCCTCACCGTCCTGTCTCTGAATGGGTTCCTCGGCAATACCTAGACAAGGCGAATCTTGTAGTTGGAATTGAGAACGATCACCACAAAAGACCCATTTGGCGAGGTTCTCCATATTCTGTTCAGCTCGCGCAATATACTATCTTGGCGAAGCCTCACCACCCGGCTATAGCTAAACTAGTGGATCGAGTCAAAGGGAATCTTGAGAAGTTATTTCAATCGAAGACGCCCGGAGGAACCGTCACCTTCGAGGATGTTATGGCAACAACGGGTCCTTTTGCATTCACCGAGGTTCTAATGGACTATTTCACGAATGCTACGGGTATCAAGCACACTGGAGATGAACTTGATAGTCTCAAAGAGCCAAAGCTCATTGGAGATGTATTGGTACTGCCTAAGGATTCTTTCGGCTGGCTACCGCAAGACCATTATCTCGAAAAGGGGGATCCTGGTATTCTAGTTGAGCATCTGTTTATAGCATCTTGGCGTGGAAGCCATCCGGGTTGACGGCGTACAGATCTGGGATTACTCTTTATGCCTCTCATGGTGCACAAGTCATTTTGGCTTCCATGATAATGTGTATATACTTCAGGCAAGCTTCACCGCGGGTTCATAGACCGCTTGACTATCTAGGGATTATGCGATGGTATTCCGTACACAACAGGATTTGTACTATAGTGCGAAACTGGGTGGAATCTAGGCTGCTGGGGACAGATATTCTCTGGGTGGCTCACGATCGCGTAACATTCGTGAAATTAGAGGGGCTCGGCAAGATATGTCGGGGAGCACATCATGTTAATAAATTCAAAATTTTCTCAGAAGTTTCTCAGAAGTTTCACTAGTTGTACTGATTACATATATTTCAGCTAGACGTAATTTTCTCTCTCTCTTTTTTTCCTTGAGGCTTGTTCTCCTGTGACAATAGGTACAGTGTGGATGAAATCCGGGATGGTTGGATTTCGAGCTTTGTGGGGATCGAGAAGGAATAATGCCGTTTTATCCTTGAGTTTTATGTCCTATGGAAAATCCCGGCTGTCTATTGGTTATTGGTTGTAGTTGTAGTTGTTGGTTGCTTTTCATGAATTGTTGGTTGTAGTTAATTGTTGAAGACATGGTTAGGGACCCACAAATAGCCCCTGACTTTCAATAATATACTCCTTTCCTTGCTTTGCATAAGCCTTCTAGTCACCGAAGAGGTAGTTCAGATCTGTTACACATTGGGCGTTGTGACAGAACCTAATGGGCTACTAGTTGAGCTGACATATTCGGAGTTATGTTCGGATATGGGCACATTGGCATCATTTAGGCCATTCCTTGGCTCGTGGACGCACAAGGGTTGAAAGTGGCCGCCTACATACAGCGCTGGCAGCACATTGCTTCTATTCTTCGGAATAGGTACCTGCTACCCCTATCAATCGTTCTATTTACCATTTGTTTGCTTTGTTTTGTCGTTTCCTGGTAGATTGCGAGGATATGAAAGTTACAATGGCGAGGCCGTCAGCTTTCTGGTTACGGCTTATACTTTTTTATTTCGCCTGTAATGCTTTTGCTGCCATCAACCGTTGCTATTATCCTAATCAACAAGAGGCTGAAGATGATTATCCTTGCAACCAAGATGCAGATTCCAGTGCTTGCTGCGGTGGTGGCATTGGTACTATTTGTCTTTCCAACGGTCTATGTCAAGGACCTAACGGAGCTGTAATCCGGGGTTCTTGCTCGGAGGAGAATTGGGATTCAGAGAACTGTGCAAACTACTGCTTAGGTGAGTTAACCAAACTTCTGCTTAGATACATTCTATCTGGCTTAGACGTTATTTATTGGCTTACATGATCTTTGAATACGAAGGTGCATCCCGAGGCGGTACTGACCTGATCTCTTGCGCAAACGTCACTAAGGACGACACGTCGTATTGTTGTAATGGTGCGGAAAATTGCTGTGATTCTGGAGACGGGCGGTTTTCTGTTGGACCGCACAATCCGACTACATCAGCAACCTGGAATGCAGCTTCAACCAGGTTCATAGTGGTGGGGACAACATCTTCAACATCAATAACTTCTTCAACATCAATAACTTCTTCAACAAGAACAGCGACTTCAGCATCTGATTCAGCTACACCTAATGCTACTAGCGATGATTCCACAAACGGTGTGCCTACTAATACAGATGTGGCATCCCAATCAGATAACACCTCTTCTGTCGGCACGACAGCTTCGCCTTCATCTGATCTCGGCGATGGCGCGAAAGCCGGGATTGGTATCGGTGCCGCAATAGGGGTGCTACTCATTGTAGGCTTGATATATGCATTATGGAGGCTAAGGAAGATGAATAAGATGTTAACTAAGGAACAATCCGGAACTCAATTAGACCAAACCCCCGTGTATCCAACGTCCCAGATCGCAACAACCCCGAATGGTGTCAATGTAGCGCCACCTGTACCTCCCAAAAGCGAAGATCAAATACCGGAATTGTACGGACACTACAGCCCTCTTCATGAATTACCCGCCGAATCTACATAACATATATTTCTTGGAAAGTTCCTGCTTAGAAAAGGGGGGCGATGGTTAATCAATTAGCAAAATAGCAGAGCTGTATATAATAAGCCGTCTCTTGTGGCCGACGGTATACTAGCCCGGGAGCCCGGGACATGGGCGATAGTCGGGTCTTGTTGAATAGTAATCTGCCTCTCTGTCGATATTTCGTACCGTGGTGGCATCATCGGTGCCAAGCCGGAGTGGGTGGTGGATTTAGGAAGGCGACCACCGCTATTGCTAATGCTTGCGACTTCGCGTTGCATTGTTCGACCCCAAAGGCCTTCTAGAACAGTAGATATGCTCGTTATTAGAATAGTGTATATAATATATTTTCTTTCTCTTCTCCGACCTAGTTAACTCTAGCTTATACGCTTCGATCCGTAGACAACATGAAGCTCGTTACTGCTATTTGGTTTACTGGAGCTTTTAAAGCTATTGTTCTAGCTAACCAGGACGGTAGTATCAGCTTTGATGGCTTCAAAGTTTATAGGATCGATACGAGCAACGACATTGCTGACATAAAATCAACATTCGATGATTTATCTATCATAGAGCTTAATCATAATCACCGTCATGGCAACTCAACGACTATTGATATTGCGGTTCCTCCAGAACATGTCGCGGCCTTCGATACGCTCGACTTTAATACTACTATCTTGAGCAGAAATTTAGGAGCAGACATCGCAACTGAAGGTTCCTTGGGTAGTTATCCGGGTTTGTGTTCAAAATCTAATTCTTCAATACGTCACTGACTGTCGACGTAGAACTTGACGGCGATGGTGTCCCAGGGTTATCCTGGTTTGATTCATACCACGCCTACGAGGATCACGTTCGCTACTGGGCCGATCTCCAAGCCTCGTTTGCCAACAACTCAGAGCTTATTCAAGTCGGATCCTCATTCGAGGGAAGGCCAATTCAGGGGATTCATCTCGTATGCAACATTAGTAGCCTTCCCCCTCCCTTTTTATACTCTATCAAACCACTTATTAAAAAGGGCGCTGGCTAACCTTTGATGTTACAGTGGGGTAGCAGCGGCAAGAATTCGAAACCAGCAGTCTTTTTCAATGGGAATGTACATGCTCGTGAATGGATCACCTCAATTGTACGTTTTGGCGTGGATTAGTCCGGCGGGTATATCGAACTACTAACTCACAAATCTTTATTCTAGGTGGTCGAGTACCTCTTGTACCAAATAGTGACTGGATACAAAAATGACAAGGCGGTACAAGCTGCGCTGGACAACTACGATTTCTACGTCCTGCCGGTTGTAAACCCCGACGGTGAGTAACTGGTCCCACAATGACTCCAGGAGAATATAATTCAGATCTCTAGTTAACACCACTAAGGTTTTGTATATTCCCAGACAACCAACCGGCTCTGGAGGAAGAATCGGCAGACGAGAGACAACACAACCGCAGTCGGCACAGATATCAACCGAAACTGGTCTGTCGGATTCGGAGGCGATGGGTCTTCTTCCAACCCGAGTTCCGAGACGTTCAGCGGCTATCAGCCCGGCGACGCGCCTGAAACTGCTGCGCTGATGGAATTCGCTCAAACGCTAGCTGCTAACCAAGGCATCAAGTTGTATATCGACTGGCACAGCTACGCCCAGGTAATTTTACTCTCATACGGCTACACCTGTGATAGCTTTCCAAAAAATATCGACCGTCAGATAAGTCTAGCTGGTGAGACAGCCGCCAGGATCGCACAGCCATGTATGTCTATCCCTCTAAAACCCCCCCTGACATTCATGTCGCAGCCTCAGATACAGCCCCAAGCCCTGGCAGAATCTTCCCGGAGACTCCTCGCCAGATCCTTGTGTCCTAACAGTCTTCAATATAGACAATACAACGTTCGATTATGGCCCAGGCTGTCTAGTATTGTACCAGTCGAGTGGAAATGGCAGGGATTACATGACCGACGCAGCCGGGGCTGAGTTCGGATGGGGAATTGAGCTTAGATCGACTTCTTACGGCTTCGTACTTCCAGCCGATCAGATTCTACCCAGCAGCTTGGAAGTTTGGGAAGGCATGAAATATTTATGGGCAAATATGTGAAAGTATTACCTTACAGTGGCGACACCATTTATACTATGCATAGGACGTACGTAGATATCGAGCTTGAAAAAATACTACGGTATTTTAAAAAGAGGGGGGGTATTTCGAATTAGCTATAAGCCCATATAGTAGCATTATAGGATTGCGATGTAGTAGGGATGTTATTGCCCTGGATTATGATATTATTTTTACTATTAACTAGGTATGTTTACTAGCTGGACTGTATAACGGGTAAATCTAAAGAGAATATAGACTGCGAACCCCGTCGCCGTTCCTCCTCCTCCCCTTTGAGTATGTTACAATACTATTTCCTAGCAGAGGTCTCATTCCGTAATAATGACACCTTTAGTATTTGTACTTACCGGGATTCACTCTTAAAGCTTCGGTGTTTGCCATGACTTTTGCACCCGTCGCGTGTTTCTTAGAACGCATGCGATATCTAGCATCATTCACTGCATTTACTAGTGGGTTGTTTTCATACCCCCTGAGCCCTTCCAAAGACCTGCCTTCCTTCCTAACTTCTTCCAGAGAGAAAGGCTGTGACTTATCATCGCGCCCATCGTATCCACTGGACGTGGTATTTGCCGTCGCTCCAAGCGCGGTCCAGCTTAGACGTTGCCTTCGTGTCCTTAGCCGCTCGTTAGTAACGCTCTGTGCCAAGGCAGCCAGCTCTCGCATTTCACTCAGTTCGCGATCTATTTTGCATACTTGGCTGAGTACGCCGTGTCGAGGATTCCCATCGGGTAGGAGAGCGTTGAAGTAGTCATCCAGGGTGTAATGACGACTATGAGGTAATAGGCGAGACTTTGCTGAAACTAGCGTAGTGGTATGAATGGTGTATAGACTACCTACGAAGCGACCTTCTAACCTCTGGCGTATCCCAAGAAGCACGCCGATTTGCGCAAATGGGTCATCTGTAAACGCAAAATGGGTGACTAAAGGGTAAAGGGATTCCGAGTCATCCTCGATTCGTTGGTATGAGACATGTCCAAGAGGCAAGGTCATTTCTATGGATGCAGCGCCGAATGTGAACACCTGGAGCTTGCCTAGTCGATCTCCAGGAGGGAAATCGGCACAAAGGCGGGAGAGTAGCCATGAGACATCCAGAGCCCCCGTGTTATGCGCAAGGATGCGAACACCTTTCGTTTCTGGCTTCAATAGGCTTGCTCGAACGGAGTTATAGAGGTTTGAAGATCTTGTCGTAGGGATATGGAGACTTCGTTGGAGGAATATAAGCATGATGTCGAATAAGAAGCCTAGCTTATAAGCCACGAAGATGTGCATGTCGTGACCAAAGATTCTCGTTAGTTTTGGTGCAAGCTCCTGGCGCATGTGCTCATCGTGCATAAATCCACCAACAACAAACCAATCGAAGCGCTGCTCTTCGCTACTTGAGATGTCATCTTGAAACCTCTCCGTGACGAATTTTGAAGGCCGCGGCCCACCGTTTATATAACGGATAAGAATCCATACACAAGCTGTTTGCAAGGCCAACCAAGGTAAAAGGATTAAGCCAGGAAACGCTAGCCACAGTAGAGAGATAGATAGCAATAATTGTATCTCGAGGAGCGATAGCAGGGAATAAAATGCTATTTCCCGTAACTCAGCCCAGCTTGCTTCCCGTCGACGATCAATTATTGACGCGCCGACGGCGGAGAGAATACGTGGGATAGCAGCGACAACATAAGGAGCGTCTGCTTTGAGTAAAGACAAGAAAGTTTGCTGATGGCCCAACGGAGTTGTTCCTAGCGCGCTGTCTTTGAGGGCTAAAGCGAGACTCAACGACATGTTTCCCGTATGAGCACGCCGCGGCAGTTCCTGCTTTGGGGCATGATATGAGGCGATGCGAGAGGTAGCCATTGGTTCATGTCGCATGATTCGGCAGGGAATCTTCAACCCCTCGAAGCTCAGCACAGCTAGGGCCGGATGCGTAAAGAAAAAGATGCCATGTTTGGTGTTATTCCTCGATGGAATTTATCGACAATCCAGGCTAGGTCCAACATACATTCCAGCGGCACACGCGTTCATACTGAGGTCTTTGTTCCTTGGACGAAAATAAACAAACGAACAAACTACCATCCATAGCGATACCTACCTATGCGTTAAGTCGTCCCCCTTTTAGGAGTTTCTTGCCTTGACTAATGCATCGTGCGTTGGGCACTTGTAAGAAAACTTCCTGGAGTAGACTTACCTGGTGGGATGATATTCAAACTAGCTGCACATGCACATAGTACCCGAAGCCATTAGGATCTATGAGATTATGTGAATAAACAGGTGATAGCGCAACGTGGCTAAACGTAACCCCGGGATTCTGGAGGTAGCCAAGTAAGGTAGAGGACGTATCGAGATTTGAGATTTTTATTCTAGGTACCTAAGTCATGGATCAGGTATCCTCCCTTGCCTATGATTTTATCCCTCGGGGGAAATGCAACCCCGGCGAGTTTAAAGATATCTATTGTATATGTCGGTCTATAAAACGTATAGACGGAGGTGTGTTCCGCTTCCGTCGAACGGGCCTTGTCTTGGTCGGCCATGTCTCCGAGTTGTAAGATGTATACCTACCTCCTATATATAATATGATATAGATATTCGTAGAAGAACGGGTAGCATCGGGGATTGTGGATATTTGACTATTCTGACAGTTTCTGGAACCGTGGTAGCGGAAGAAGGGAATGAGATAGAAGGGGAGTTGTAAATTGAATTCTTCTATTTCAGGACTTGTAGAGTCGTTGCGGGGATGCTTGGAGATACTTGGCGTGGGCGTTGATTTAGCCTACGGTTGAAGTAATCCCAGGAACCTGTGGCTCAGTGGCTATGGTCCACTATGGGGAATTTAGTGGTAGATCATGCTACCTTGTAGCGGGCTAAGGAGCCTATTGGGTCAATCCTAAGCTAAAATTAGTACTACATACATACCACACACGCCTATTGAATTACCAAGAGTACTCTATACCAAACTTAATATGCCTAGGTACCTACTGGACTCTTTGGAAACCTCCAAGTTAAGATACTCGAGATCTAGAACGATAAGGGTACGTATAGTCACTCGTATGGGCTAGAATCCTTGGGTGGCATCAAACTTATATAAAATATAAAATTTGTACATGTGGTGTGAGACGTGTCGTGATTGCCTCGATCTGATCGTGATACCATCATCGTACCTTTTTCATCTAATTATGTAGGTACCTAACCTTTTTGCTTTTGCCTTGGCCATCTCGTACTTTCTATCACCATCCCATACCTTAAGTGCCTATGAGGTAGTTACAGTACGTTTAGAAAGAACTTAAATTCACCCGTTTCCTCTCCTCGAAATTCCAACATCGTCTTCTCATCATCACGACACATCCTAAATCACAAACAAGAACATAAAGTTTCACCTCTGTGCCACACCATCACTCTGATCCTATAATCTTCAATCTCTTCGTACTACTTCTCGATAACAAAAACCTCGTTCAACTAAAGTCACAATGAAGTGGCCCGTCAGCCTTCTCCCCCTTGGCCTTCTTGCCACTTTCGCCTCCGCCGCCCCGCTTGTAGAGCGACAACTCGACCTCTACGAACTCCAGATCTCTTGGTAATTGCAACCCGTTCTCTATTAGTATCGCTATCTTCCTTACCGCTACTAACAACATCTATAGCCCGGCCAACAAGAAAATCGACGGCCGCTTCCTTGCGCTAAAGAACAACACATTGGGTGTTTTCGACGGAGACGATATCTCCCCTGTCAAGGTCTACACCGTAGATAGTGAAAAACAGGGCTGCAATGAGCTACACACGTACCCAGTTGGCATCGTCGACCATTCTATTGGACTCATGGGTCCGCCTAATCTGTTGACTCTCGTCGACATGATGAACCCGCAAACAGTCAAACCCGATGAAGGAAACATTGCCCAGTGGGACACTTTCCAGCTTGCGGACGGCAAGCTTACCAACAATGTCGAAGGACAATGGTTAGCATTCCCGAACGGCCACGATACTTGGAAGGTCAAATGGACTGATGGTGAGTAACCAAACGCACCCCCAGAGTTTAGATAGTTACTAATAACTGGTGTAGGCTCGGCTTTTATGACCACCGACTTCATGATTGTTGACGTTCTACTTAAGAGCGCCGGCGAAGGTCGTTATAACGGGGACTAAGTTGGTTGGCCATGTTGCTAGATGAGAACCAAGGGAAGAGGAAAAGGATAAAAATTCCGTGATGCATGCATAAGACACAAAACATGTAGAGCACTGCTATCGGACTCTCCTAATACTGCATGACCTAATTGTTTCATTATAGGGGTAATAAAAGTTCAAGTATGCCTTTAATTATTCTTTCTAGCTGGAAGACTAATGTGTTTATCGTATTTGTTTCTTCGAATTACTGTAAGATAGTATTATTAGGGTTTCTATCTTGAAGATATTCGGTGCCGCTTTTCAGTCGAAATAGTCTCAATATTAAAACTTCATCATCAATATTATATTAAGTACCTATCGGGCTCTTGGTAACGTTACTTGTTAATTGCGCCAACACTAGGAGATACTTTCATAAGACAGCATTGAAGAGTAAGTATGTCACTACGGTTCTATATATGCTACTCCCTAGGTAACATTCGTTCCTTTATTCTTTGGCTTATATGGCTTATATGCATGCAGGCAGCAGAATAAATCGATTGGGTACCTAGGTATGTAACTTAAATAGGTTAAGTAGAGCGGGTAACAATCATGGTCTTATACACCTCCGCCGGGATGGTAAGTGTTAGGGGCTCCACTTGAACCATTCATAATCCACAGGTAACTTACAGGGCGATTTCTATGAAGAAAATACGTAGTAGTATATATTGGTGGCTTATGCGAGGCCTAGTATCTTCATGATTCTAGAAATTGATAAGTAAAAGTCAGGGGATTTCCCATATAAAATTCCCTGGCAGCTACCTGTATATTGTGTATGGTTCAAGTGGAGCCCCTAACACTTACCATCCCGGCGGAGGTGTACGTACCTAACGTAGGGCTGAACTATTCGCTCTTCTGATTTGCGGGATCGGATTTGATCCCCACTTCTGCAATCCTTAGACCTGTATTTCCAGCTGCGCCCCCCTGACCCCTGACCCCTGACTCCTGAGCTTCGACTACCTGGTAGGTTAAGAAATTGATAGGTTTATCATTGCCAACGTTTCTCAACGACGACATCAATCTAGAAACCTTTCACGCCTATTTACCTTCTTAAGCGGGGCCTTACTTAGATTATCACAGGTTCGATCGGATCGAGCTCCATTTACGACTCTAGTCTCAACGTAGCTGTTAACAACATTACTATGGCTCGTAAAGGCAGCACTAAAGTTAGGACGGGTTGCTCAACATGCAAGTACGTTGATCTCGAATGTGACGAACAATTTTTATAAATTTTTTTTTTTAAAAAAAAAAAAATAGAAAAAAACCACAGGAAGCTAATAAGAAAAGAATCCGCAAAGTAAAATGCGACGAAGGCAAGCCGCATTGCCAGCGCTGTATCTCTACTGGCCGAAAGTGTGATGGGTATGTGCAGGCTACAACGTCCTCGGATCTCACGTGGCACCGCCCCCGTCATTTATTCCCAGGAGTCGACAACGTAGAGGAGAGGAGAGCGTGTACGTAACATTGAACATCTCTTTACCTCCACTGATCTTTATTATCATAGGCCAGTACTCCCTAGCGGAATGTACTGGGGAATACTAGCCCAGACCCTGCTTAGTATTCATAAATGATTTATAGGAGTGTTATACTAACCCTTATGTCAAGTACAATTCTTCTGTCAGGCTGCCGGGCCATCTCTGTCGGGGCCGATGGACCCTTACTTCTGGACCCATCTGGTAATGCAATTCTGCAATTTCGAGCCCGCTGTCAGACATTCCGTAGTAGCAATTAGTTCGCTATACGAGCGCATGAAAACCCGGTCACAATCTGCCCAGCGGCCGGTCGATAACAGATTCGCACTTAGCCATTATAATTCGGCGATCCGAGAGTTGAAGTCTATGAACAACGAGCCCTTGGTGCTACTAGTTTGTATCCTGTTTGTATGCATTGAGTTTTTACAAGATAACCAAGGGGCGGCCATACAACACTGCAAACATGGAGTATCCATTCTGAAGAATGCTGAGGCTGCCTTTCCCTGGACCAAGGAGTATCTCTCTCCAATATTTCGACGACTAACTATCTTCCCCTTCTTCTTTGCGCTAGACGAAACAAGCTTTCCTAAACTTATCAATCTAGAAGACCAGGTTCCAGAATCGTTCGCTTCCTTTGAAGAGGCGCAATACTTCATCGATGGCGTTTTACTCAGAACTATCCGTCTTGTTCGAAGCGGAGATTGCTATCGGCTTGGGGATATGCACCGCTGTCCCGTAAGCCGAGCTCTCCTAGTAGAACAGGACAATACACGAGTTTTGCTGAATGACTGGAACGACCGCTTCTCGGATCTGCGAAACCGTCCTTCGACACCCACAAGGCCGGAGGAGATGCTCTGTAGCATTTTTTTGCGGTATGAGATTGCTCGAATATGGGTAGAAACAGCGTTCGAATACGATGAGACAGTATACGACAAGTATATTGGTAGATTCCGCTTGATGGTTGCTACGGCAGCAAAACTAAATTCGGCCAAGGCACTTAAACCCGACAATTCACGAGGCACGCGGAAATTCATCTTTGAAATGGGATTTGTACCACTGCTTTACTATATTGTGATGAAATGCCGATGCCTAAAGACTAGGATCGAGGCGCTTTCTTTAATGAAAAGGCTGGGAGTCGCTAAGGAAAACCTCTGGGAAGTCTCTACAATGCATGCAGTTGGCCGTCGCATTGTTGAGATTGAACACGACGTTCTGCTAGATGAGAAAGATAACCCCTTCACAACGCCCGTCTGGCCTGGTTTGCCCCCTGATGAAATGAGAGTAAGAGATTCTACCACGAGGCCTGCGCTTAGCATGCAGGTCGACGCACGAGACCAGGAGATTCGGGGGAGGATGGCTGGGTTCTATAGGAGGACTGTTGAGGGTGATATATATCTCCAAACAGATTTCGTTGCTGAGATAATATGATACTTAAGACGGTGCTTCTTGGAAAAAGACCAATGCGAATTTGAGACTTGGGTTAGATCGAAGTTACAGTAATCACTTGTAGTTAATAGAATTTCCTAGAATCAACTTAGGTTAGAGAACGAACTATTTACGATTAATTTAACCTCCAAGAGTTAATTACATTTAACATCAATTACCAAGTTTCAAGCTAAAATTGGTAGAGTTGTGAATCTCTGTCTTGTCGAGGCGGAGTTGTGCATTAATGGAACGCTTCCAAACTGCTGATTGGCCAGCTCGGACTATGTAACAGCCCAGGACTCAGCCATAGATCCATCCCCCCATAGCGTTGTATGATAGATATCTACGAAGCTACATCTAGTTTTATTAGCATATAAGAGCATATAAGACTCAAGCGGAGGCTGTCGTCTACATCATCTAAATAGAATTCGTAGACATTTTTCAACATTATAAAGCACTCTTGGAATCTGACTTCGTCACCGTTATTGTTGCTGTTCGCTACGATCTCCTTGCTATAACAACAATACCTAGTTCCAATGGCTACGCCAACCCTCATGGCACCCGAAGGGCTCACCCAGACCTTCCAGGCAGCAACTAGACAAGCAACATCTGTCGTGACGGACGCCTCAGTAAATACAGGTGTATATTTCTTAACTACGCAACATGCCACGATAGACGGGTTTACCAACGCTCACGCTACTGTACCGGCGAAGACAATCGACATCGTAATACCGACATGTATCCAGACAATTGAGCCAGACGCAAACGGGTACTTGCCTCCAGGAACATGTAATGCCCTTTGGAGTTACTACCCAAGCTTCTCTGCCGCAATGGCCTTCACCATTATTTTTGGGCTCCTTACTCTCACCCATTTATACCAAGCAATAGCTCATAGGAAGGTAATTAGATCCTGGCGGCTGGTCGAAGTCAAATGATACTAATACGGTCTGATAGAAATTCTGCTGGGTCATTGTCATGGCTAGTCTCTGGGAAACGATGGCCTACCTATTTCGCACTATCAGCACTCGCTATCAGCAGAGTTCTGGTGTATATCTCGTGTTCCAGATATTCATTTTGCTCTCGCCGCTGTGTAAGTAGACGTATGACTAAATTTACCAAGTAAGCTCTGTTTTGCTCCTAACACGATGTAATAGGGGTGAACGCATTCGACTATATGGTTCTCGGTCGAATGATATACTATTTCGTTCCTTCGCGGAAGATATTTAATATACCAGCACAAGCCATAGCTGCAGGCTTTGTCACATTTGGTAAGGACTTCTCTCCTTATAAGAACCGCTGCATATTTGGCGTGCCTGGCCTTCGAAATTTTTTTCCATGCTGATCGCAGATAAACACTAGACTTTGTTGCGTTCGTGATTCAACTCGTAGGTGGTTCAATGGCTAGTCCGACTGCACCACCGGAGGATCAGTTGAAGGCTATCCATATTTATATGGGGGGTATCGGACTGCAACAGTTCTTTATAGTCATATTTGTTGCGTTCGCAGTTGGGTTCCAGCTGGAAATGCGCAACGTCAAAACTCCCAAAGAGACAACAGCTAGGAATTTAAGCTGGCGTCCTTTATTATTTACGCTATATACTACGTTAACCTTCATCACGGTAAGTATTGGGAATACGCATCACTTATAGTTATTGCTAATGAGTTCATGAAGATTCGTATCATATTCAGACTAGTCGAGTTCTCGTCCGGCTCTACTGGCGTATCGAACCCCTTGGTAACCAACGAAACTTACTTCTATGTACTTGAGACTGCTCCCATGATGTTAGCTATTCTCGGCTTTAACATCATACCTCCGGGAAGGGTTCTTGTAGGACCCGAGTCTGAGATGCCTGGGTTTTTTGCGACCTGCGTGAGCGGTTTTCGGACGAGGAAAGAAAGAGGACAATTTGGAAAGCTTGAAGGATCCGACAACGAAGAGATGGAAAATCTGCGACCATAATACCTACCTAGGTTGGTCAACCAAGTCCTTCTTAGAACTTTGTACTAGGATCGGTAATAGCGTTTAGATGACCAAGGAGTACGACGGAAAATGTAGCCATATTAGGCTCGTCTAATGAGATGGCGCTGTCCGATTCGTGGAGTAGTCTGTCGGATAACCCCAACTGCCCGTGTAGCTTAGACATGCATACGCATTATGGAGGATCGAGCATCCGTCTCGCATACTTGTAATATATCCAGAACAGCACTTTTTTCCCCGATGATCTCTGGGTGCCACCTTGGGGTACTTTACCTGGACCCCTCACCGTGTTTTGCTCCTGCATCTTTTCTTTGCTTCGCTCGTCACAACGGTTCATATATCTGGGATAAACTTAATTATATGTTAGAACACATATCCAAGCAATTGACCACTTACAAGAGGCTCGTTTAATATTCATACAAAATGACTTCAGGCTCTGGTACCTCAAACGAACCGGCGAAGCCGTCTCCCCAGCTTTCTCCTGATCTTCCGAGTACCACCACGTACCTAACAGGCCACAATGATGAGGGAAAGGCAATTGTGCAATCGGCGCGGCCGGCAGCGTGGAAGGCTTTCGAAGGGGGCATCAGTACGTTTTTGCTCTAACGACATCCCCCCCTTAAAATATAGATCCCGAACTCTTGAATGGAGATAATCTTAGGCTTCAAGTCCCCTATTGAGCTCTTATATGTCACATATTCTAACCTACGCTGTTATTTGTTATAGTGGGTTTCAACCAGATTTATACCAACAAATTTCTGCCCGATTTGAACAACGATGCAGATATAAAATTCCACGACGAGATAATCGCGGGAGGAAACCTCGGATTAGCTACTAAAGGCGGGACCGTTTGCCGCATGGTCGACTTCGGGCCGCAATATGAGTGTATGATGCACAGAACCAAGTCGCTGGACTTCGGTATATTGATCGAGGGAGAACTGGAAATGAAACTAGATGACGGCAGTATCACAAATATGAAGCGAGGCGATATAGCAGTTCAGCGAGCAACGATGCACGCCTGGCGCAATCCGAGTACCACTAACTGGGCTCGTATGGTATTTGTGCTTCAGGATACGCAGCCATTGTTTATCGGAGGGAAGAAATTTGGAGAAGACTACGGTAGAGGTACTCAAGACCTCCCACCGAGTGGAAACGACGACGAATAAACTAGACGATTCCCCTTGCTAGAAGGGAGAATAGATGTAAATGGTTGATATAAAATGGAAATTCGCAAATAATGTGTTGATGAGATGTGAGATGTGTAATTTTAATAAAGCGAAATATGTACTTAAAAAGATACATAGTGGACCATCCCACATATACGGATACACCATTGGTCAATCACATCATCACATGGGTACAGCAAAAATCGACAGCGGAACGGTGAAACTTTCAATCGCTACCCCGCCGTCGGGTACCTAATCGTAGTATCGATTAAAAGTTAGGTACTTCCGGCCTACCGTATGGTACTTTAGGTACTATAAGGAAGCTGCGGACTGCTGCAAGCTCTAATAAGTCGTTATCCATCAGTCGATTTTATGGCGAACCTCAAAAATTTATCGGCGACTTATTGATAAATGATAAATGTGACGGCTTAAAGAATATACGCCAATCCACCTCGACAAACAACAAACACTAGGTAACAAGATTACTTAACGAAGTCAATCCTGATTAAATACACCTGCGCAAATACGTATACAAAATTATGGCTATAGACTACAGCCCGCGGACCGTCGCCGACGCCACGCGATTTACGTCTAATACCCCCCATGCGAAAGCGAAAGCTTCATCCCGCTCTCCTCCGTCGTCAAGCAGCTCTTCCACCTCCGCTACCTCGTCGCAGACAACCCAGAGAAGTATGCCGCCGCCCGGCATGCCCAGGCCTTCGGCGCCGGAGACCATGGAAGAGCGCGTACGTCGGCTGCGGGCCGCACATCTCGCAGCGAGGAAGCATGAGACATCGCGGTTTGACCGTGTTGTCGACGTGTCTAGGAGGTACTTTGATGCCGCTCACAAATTTACTGTTTTGGGTTTGATCGGATTTAGTGGTAATGCTCCCTATATACATTCTCTGGTTTTTCCTACCCTGTTCTAATTGCTATATGCTTGAATAGGCCTTGCACTCTTCGTCACAGTCTACGCAACAGCCGATATGATGGTACATAACCGCAAGCGCCGGAACGAGTTTTTTGCTCTTCAGAAGCAGCTTAGAACCGACAGTCTGGAAGCTGCACGTCTGGCGTACATAACGGGTACAGCATCCGAGGAACAAGTTAGGCTTGTAGAAGAAGCCGAGGAAAAAGCTAGACAGTCAGGCATAAACTTACCACCCTTGCTATCTTCACCCAAGCCAATTGCTTCGGAATCGGGCGCAATTGAGAGTACGGAGAGAAGCGCCTGGCCGGGAGAGTCTATGACCGAGAGTAGTATGTCCGCTGCGAACGAGGTGGAGCAGCCTAAGAAGAAGAAGGGGCTCACTTCGTGGTTATTCGGCGGGTTAAAGAATGAAGAGGCTAGCGAGGAGCCCTTACAATTCGACAAAGAAGCCGCGGCGGCATCGGGTCTGTCTTCGCGGTCGAGTATCGCTGGTGCGGTTGACGGGTCGCAACAGGCGTTAAAGGACAAGGCGAAGGCAGCATTCGATCAGGAGCGGGAGAATCAAAGGAATGGAGGACTTCTAGATCAGGTCGGTTCGAACGGGAAGTCGACCAGTAATGAAACCAAGAAGAGCGGGTGGTGGTAGTGAGCCTGACAGAAACTTACTACCATGATCTTCAACAAAGTAGGGTGGCAATTACTATATAAGCCAACCGGCTGCGATACTCCGCTGTATATAGGTTACTAACGTCGTTTATATCGGATATGACATGAGTTTGGTATACTCGTTGATGAGAAGAATATCGGTGTATCATTACCGTATGAAAAGGACAGAGCATTGGACTGGGCGTATTGGACGATAGATGAGTATTCTACTGTATAATTCCTAGTTCATCAGTTCACCTCCCAATCTAGCATGTATGTACTTAGCTTAGGTACCTCTGATTCCCCTGACTCTGAATTTTTGTTTTGGATCAGGCTATAAGTTCAACACCGAGACATTAAATTTAAAGGCGCAACAATATGTAATCCCACCACTCACCACGTGCTTATTCTATACTCCTTAACGGCCTATTTTCACCATTTAAAGGTTTTTATCTCGAATGACTACTTTGCCTCCCATTTGTCCGACAACTCCACTCAAGGGATTGCTCTTGGTACAGAGGATATTCAATATCTGAGCCAGCCCTCAACTTAGTCCAGCTTTTTGCCTTTGGACGCCAATGACACCATAATCTCCCTAACGCAAAATATAGAAAAAAGGGAAATAGAGAGAAGGGTAATTATAGACTTGATATAAAATCCCATATCCCCTCAGCTCCCGATTTACCCTCGAATGAATGCACATATTTCTCCTTGAGGTCAATAACCAATGACCAAATGCAATAACGACCGTAAAATTGGGTATTGGCGTAATGAGCGAATGAAATATGCAGGTAACAAGAAAAACAGGGTAATGATGAATAAAACTATGACGCGGGAGAAAAAAAAGACCACGTGGGTTCACTATGGTATAATGTTTGCGTCTGAGGCAGAAAATCTTGGAATACAAGGGGGAAAAAAAGTCATACTACTCGGCTCCAAGGCAAGCCACGTATTATTACCGTAATAGTAGGATCTAAGGAAAGAGCTTGGAGGCCTACTTCGCCCTTATAAGTTCGTCAAGTCCAAGCTACTGATGGTAAACAGCCCCTGAATAGGCCTGGTGCTCCTTATAAGAGAAATAAATAACCGTCGAAACCTCGAGCGTATCTACTGCATGCAGAGCGTTGCCTGTAATATGGCCCACGTATTTCCCACTGGTAGTCGGAAAAATGACATTTGAAAACGTCTTCATGTGTGATTTATCCTTGCTTATCTCCTTTTGGGAACGCTCGTGTTAAGGTATAATCCCGTCTTCGGCAAACCTTATCATGCCCTCAAGCCAGGTGCGTAGCTTAATGATAACCCTATGCTAGCCATGCTAGGAGATAATGATGTGATTAAAGTGACCTGGAATCTTCATGCGGCACTTCTCGCAGTCAGCTCGGTAGCCTATACTGAATGACTTCTTCATGCCGGGTTGGAGTGTCCAGTTATTGACGGTATGTTTGCTACGTGAATGGCCAAACTTGCCTCTTGGCGACGGTGTAGCTGGCGCCGAGGAGGGGGACGATGCAGTATCCGTATCCATCATACCGGCATCGTTGTCGACGACTTGAGGGATGGTCTGGATATTGGGATGGAGAGCCATGGCGTGAGGGTTTGTTGAATGAGGCATATGGGGTAAGTAAGGTCTCTGAGGCTGAGACGATGTAGAGTCCAGCACCATACCTGGGCTTACTGGTATATCTTCGCCGCCACTCTCACTAATAGGAGACGGGAGACGCCGGGTTTGGACCATGGACCATTCAATAGCACCACTTAGAGATCTTGGTACCGAAAACTCGTCATGTTTCGTAGGGAACGGCTGAGTGTGCGCAATATCACATTCGTTATCCGGCACCATAGCATTGCTCGACCGGTTTGTTGCATGCACTATCTGGTTTATCGGGCCCCAGCTCTGTCCTCGCACTTGCGCTGCAAAAGTACAATGTATAGGGGTAGGTAACCGTCCGGTAATACTAGCGTTGATGGAGTCCGCTTGGGACGGGCCCGGTTGGAAAGGTTCGGACGAGCAATCATCCATCATGTCCATGTCCCTATCGATGTCCATGAGCGGATTTGATTGTTGCCGATGTTGCGTATCTTCCGAGTCAGAATCCGTCGGTGTGATAGTGGAAGGGGGACTTGATGCTGCGGTTGTTGCGGCCGCCGGAAGGCCCGGTGGTCCTGGCCATCGTTTCTGTGTTGGAGAGGTGCGTAGAGGAAGAGACTGTAGACGTTTCTGTTCATAAAGGTTAGGTTAGTCGTGACTTGCTGAGCTGCGCGAACCAGATCATAGTGTCGCATGGGTTGCCATTGATAGTCGCGAGTAGGGTATAAATCATTATTGCTAATACTAACATTACGGTGCTCGGTAAAGCCGAGAGTCCCATTCATACCGTCCCCCACGTTGACCTGGATGCCGTTGTATTGCTCCTCATCTTCCCTCTGGCGTTTCCGCAGAACCTCCTGCCGGTGAGGGTCAAACATATTTATTATCGGAGATAGCTGTGTGGTGAAGATGCCGAAGAGAAATCGAAGACCGGAGCGTAAAGAAGATCGAACTATACTCGAAAGCTGTCGCCAATTAAAAGTAGGAAGGATGATAAGATCGATTTGTAAAAGAGGCCAAGAACTAGCAGGCCGCGGGACTGTGCCGGAGCGATTGAAATATTATATGTCAATTGTACGATATGCCGCAGTGCCAGGCTTTCGGCGGGGAGGGGGGGATGACGGAGGTGGGAATAGGAATGGGGAATCGAGACTGGAATCTTGGTTCGTGGCTGGCTCCAAACCGACGGTGCTCTTTCAGTCGTTGATCAACCGTTTACGAAGGAAGAATACCTAGTCAAATGGCTGGTAGTTTCTTCTCGAAACGAACCCCCAAATAGCCTCGACCTTACCAGTCAATAGCAGATTATACATATAAACAAAACGCATGAAGCACAAGCTCGAAAATCAAAAGAAAGGAGAAAAATGTTAAAAGGATGTAAGAAGGGCACCTGCAACAATTCGCCGGTGACGGTGACGGTGACGGTGACGGTGCCTACCTCAGCCCCAAGTTTCTGCCAGTTCCAAAAGCACCTGGCACCTGACGATTGTGGGGATTTACTTAGCTAGTGTACATAAGTCCAACGCTCTTGCTCTTGCAGGGGACATCCTTTGCAATGGATCATCGCATCAAGGACGCCAGCCTTGTGTATTCTTTGCGTTAGTCATCTACTTCGGTACATCATATGCATGTACCTCAGTTACGCCCGTACTCAGACATTCTGACATTGGGCAGGTACCCAACCGCATGCATAAAGCATGTACGTAATTCGCACAATCTATTATTATGCAAGACCCATAAATTATACATGTGGGTCTATATAGGTACATACATAACTTAGCATTCATAGATCAGGTACATAACACAAAAAACACAAGGAATGACATAACCAGAATTGCACTAACGTTTGAATTATTACCTATGTACAAGTGCACATGTGCCTTATCAACTAAAACTAATGCTCTCTGTTTCCCTCCTCTTTCTTTGTTAGTTATATCATCTTAATTCTACCTACATTATAAGTTCAACTATTCTCTCTATATTGTTCAATAATTTAAATAAACTATAAGGCCCTTGATGGACGTGGCGTAGATCCGTCCAGTCACTTCGTTTCGGATACCCCTAAATGTCTCTAACTGTCTGAGAACTCTCTGACTGGGCCGCCTGTCTTGGTAGGCGTCTAGCAAGGGCACGAGATAGAATTCCACCGGCGGTATTTTATGTTCCTACAACTAGAGAGGCATTATACGCTGATCTCGAACGGGTGGTTGCAGCGATGAGATACAAGGGATGTTTCACGATCGATGCCGCCGCAGCCAAACAGGTACTCACCAGCTGCCCCGCTTTGGCAACAGTCCGGGTATTGTCGTCTGAGTTTCGACATCGCGAGTGGTTCCGTTTAACTCCAATTCAGTGGTCCGAGCTATATCGAGTCCTCATTGTTTAAGAGTAGCTACCAGCCGGAAATATTTACACTCCAAGGAGGAAGGTTATACTAATGCCAGCCTAGAGTAGCAGGGTTATTGCAGTACTCTAGCGTTTTGATTAATCCATCCCAAAATATTATATTTTGCGTACTGTGAAAGTCAACAGGTGTAGGTGGCGGGATTGGCAAAGCGTGCCGGATAACAATATCCAGCAGCCTTTCGGCCTCATCCTTCTCACTCCGTCCAACTTGCTCCTGCGGGTTCCGATACTTCAATCTCATATTCGAGCTCGCATCGCCCTCTTCACTTAGGGCCCACTTCAGCCAAGCACGAATAATGAAGCAACACGGATAAAATAAAGCCACGAAACCTGTCAAAATCATGATATAAAACATCACGTAGGAGATGACCACTAAGACCCATTTGCTTAATAAAGAAAGGTACTCGTACGGCATATTATTACCTAGCGAAATTGGCTATTTCTAGTGATTATTATGTATAACCGGTCCGGTTTACTACGAACAATCCAGCGTCTTGAAGAAGTTAGCTTTATGGGCAAGCATATCATTTATATACCTAGGTATGTTTCGGTAAGTTGAATCTCTATATAGTTACAAAGCGATCGTACTCATACACAGCAACGTATAAGAACTCGCAAATACCTACTAGTTAATTCAATTAGTTAAAGAACATGTGCTTTACTCGGTAATTAATATTTTGCCTTCACATGATCTAGGGTCCTTAGTGTTATAGTTCGTCATCAGATATACATCCTATACAATGACTCCTAGCTAGTTAAGGCCGCCAGCTCACACAGCAGTAGCATTGCCCCCAAAAATATCTAGAGGGAATTGGTCGGCGATCGCCTGGTATCCAGCAACGTTGGGATGTAGATGATCGCCGCCATCGTACTGAGAGGCCAGGTTAGCGGCGTTGGAGGGGTTAGCCACGATCTTAGCAAAGTCAATCGAAGCATCAAAACTACCGTCTCCACCTCCTAGGATCCATTTATTCACCGTCTGTCTCGTTTGGTCCCTCGTTGGGTTGCTGTAGCTCTGTCCGTTTCCGCCGAAAGGTGTAATTGTTGCCCCAAAGACAGTCAAGCCGGCGGCCTTCGCATCCTTGGCAATTGTGGTAAAGGATGATGTTAGACTACTTCCGATACGTGATTGTGTTCCCGAGTCCGCAGATCCACCTCCGATGTCGTTGACACCTTCGAAAATGAGAGCGTATTTAACACCGGCAGTTGTGAGTAGATCGCGCTTGTAACGCTGCATGAGCGGCGGGCCAAGACCACCGGTAAGAACGGTATTACCGCCTGCTGCTTGGTTGCACACGGCGACATTGGTGATTCCTTCTTTCTGCATCCGAGCTAGAAGTAGGTCAGGCCAGCTGGGAGTATTTATTAGCGAGGTTTTTTAGCTGTAACGAAGACCCCAACTATACCGGTTGTTAGCATTATCAGTGCTTCCTCGCCCATCCGTGATACTGTCGCCGAGAATCACTAGAGCGGCGGTCGTCTTTGGGGCCCAGACTTCGACGGCAGTGAGAAAATACCAATGCGCCGTGCTCGCTCCCGTTACAGTCGAGGCGTTAATGTGATTACCCTGCTGCATCCAAGACGTTGTTCGACTGCCTGGGTGCCCAGTAATGCTACTTCCAGATTGGCCAGGTTGTGAATAGAGACTGATAGTAATCGTGGCCTGCGGGTCAACTTTGAAGTCCAAAGGGTCAGTATAGGCAACCTGACCCTTCGGGATTGTGACTGAACTGGATCCATTGAAAGTGAGACCCTTTAATGTTGCTGTATCGATTCCATCCACGCCCGCCTTGCCTCCTGTTGGAAGGGCTATAGAGGCTTCTGTGATGGGAAGGTCACTGCCACCGAAAGTATTGGAGATCTGGAAGCGAAGTCTTTCTGCACCTATAGATAGGTGAAGCGTCTGCCGAAGGGTGGCATCCTTAAACGCGGCCGAGCCCGACTAAACTCGCGGTTAGATGGTTAATGCGCGACTCGTTGAATAAGAAGAGTAGAACATACGAATGGGGATGGCGGCATGTTATTAGGTTCCACGAGCTGCGGCATTGAGGTCCATGTTGCTACCCAATGAGAATCTTCATCCTGTCGGGCGACATTATAAGTAGGGCGTGCACTAATACATATCGCCCACCACAGTAGCCAAGTGGTTAGTATTGAGAATCTGAGGCTGAGGCTTCTCAGCATACTTGATGATGGTGCGGATTTCATTTTAGCGACAAATAATGAGACGAGCGCCAAGGCATAAGAGAGATCTCTATTGTCTCCATGGCGGCAGCTTTGATACTTATTACCACAAGGACAAAATGTTACCGAGGTTTAAAGCGACGGATAATAGACTTCCGCCGTTATTTTGCCTTGTTTTACCTTGTTTTGCCATGTTGCTATATTGCTATTTAGCCGTAGGGCTGGTTCCTGAACACTTAATCCAAGACAGTCCAGTTTATTATTTTGAAATATATGGCGGATTAGAAGGGAAAGAAGGCTGAAGTCAGTAGAAAGTCTAAAGGAGTGTAATGTCACGAAATAAAAAAGTATATAATACGATGAAATAATCATTTTAGTATACGATGTGATAATAAGATATGATATGCAGATGGGAATAGCTTTGTCGATTTGTTTGATTTTATAAGAGGTAGAAGATACAGCATCTCAATCGAGTCCCCATAATCCAATGACATCAGCATAGGCTATAAGTGAACATCGGAGGATATGCTAGCAAGAGAAGATTACGAACTCTCATGTTGAGTTCTATTCTTATGTACTTGAATGTTCGTATGTGAACATGAGCAGCCAGTAGTATGCCAGCAGGACTCCACGAGGGCGGTGTGATAAGAGTTTCGTAACCAATAACCAATTGGTGCGGCATCAATGCGTCCATCTTACGATTTCGAAGGGGACGAAGAACGGCGCCGCGAGGGGACCATAAAAGAAAAAAAAAAAGATTTCGGAATGAGAATGGAATTATGGAGTTAGTACATGCAAAAAGTACTACGTACGTAATACCCAATTGGGGATAAGTGATAAGTAATAGGGTAGTATGTAGTACCCCTCCATTCGTAAAACACCCCACCTTCACCTTACGAACATTGGGATATTGAATATTATTGCAACTACCTACCTACGTAGGTTAGCAGGTTAGGTAGGTAGCTTAGTACTTTGGACCTACCTTACACATGTGTTGTACTAACCTATTGGTCAAAATTTTATTATTGGGTTAAACACTTTTCCCGTTGTACCTTAGGTAGGTACCTAAGGTACGTTAGGTAGTTTGTTAGTAGCTTCGACTTATTATTCTTTGCTTTGCATACATGGTGCCGACGTCTTCATAATCAACTTCAACTTACCTACCTATTTTTACACCAGGTTACCAAGAAAGTTGACCAATTTGACCATCTTATTTTAATACTTACCAGGCTTTCCACTGAAGGGACTTTGGGAATTGAGACCTAGGAGACCGGAATAAGGAATTGAGAAAGATTTGCATTTCTCTTATTATCAAATTTTCTCCGTCTTTTTTCAAAGAGTCTGACTCACCTTAAATCGACGGCTCTTATATCGCACACCACGCATCTATCCGCTGCTCGGATTGTCCGTAGCAAACAGTTCTTGTTGCGTCCCTCGATCCTTGGGTGCTTACTTATTTACCATCCCACCAATTGAGTCTTCTTACGCTCCCCCAAGTACTCTGCTCACCCATCCATTACGATGCCAGGTGTCGATATGGCGCCCCTTGTGGCCGACGACATGAGAGGTATGTTAGACAATAAGCAAACACCAATCTTCATTTTACCAGATTTGTGTCATTGCGCCCCGTCCCGTTTCCCCTCGTCGCTCTTATATTCAGATCTCGAGTGCCTCATTCGCGTACAACTCGAGAGCACCCGTCCCCCCTTTATTGAGTCATACGTACTCGAAGATTGCTTGTGTCACAGACGAGGAAAAGAAACAGGATGCTGATTTACTTGGAAACTGCAGTCCTAGGACAGGACCCTCTCATCCCGCCGGCATTGCTCATCTCTGAGATCCCCATGACTGATGCTTCGTTGCAGACGGTCGTTAAGGGTCGAAGAGATGCAGTTTCTATCATCATGGGCCGCAATGACCGCCTCTTGGTTGTTGTTGGACCCTGCTCTATTCACGACCCGGCCATGGCGCATGACTATGCTCAGCGTCTTAAGAAGCTTTCCGAGAAGCTGTCAGACGATTTATGCATCATCATGCGTGCCTACCTCGAAAAGCCGCGGACTACCGTAGGCTGGAAGGGTCTTATTAATGATCCCGATATCGACAACAGCTTCAAGATCAACAAGGGTCTTCGTATATCACGACAGATGTTCAGCGATCTAACCAACGCAGGTGTACCGATTGCCAGCGAGATGCTGGATACCATCTCGCCCCAGTTCTTGGCCGACTTCATCTCCGTTGGTGCCATTGGTGCCCGTACCACCGAGTCACAGCTACACCGTGAGCTAGCTTCTGGTCTCTCATTCCCCATTGGCTTCAAAAACGGCACCGACGGCAACTTAAACGTTGCTATCGACGCTATTGGAGCGGCGGCTTCTAAGCATCATTTCATGGGTGTCACCAAGCAGGGCCTGGCAGCCATCACACGAACCAAGGGGAACGAGCACGGGTTTGTGATTCTTAGGGGTGGTAGCAAGGGTACCAACTATGACAAGGAGAGCATCCAAAATGCTAAAGAAACGTTGATCAAGAAGGGACAGAAATTGGCTATTATGGTCGACTGCTCGCACGGTGAGTTGCATTTGTACCACGAGGCCCCTGGTGCTAAGCTAACAGTTGAATAGGAAACTCGAATAAGGATCACCGAAATCAGCCCAAGGTTGCCAAGGTCATCGGTGACCAATTGAGAGAAGGTGAAAAGGCCATCATTGGTGTCATGATCGAGTCCAATATCAATGAAGGAAACCAGAAAGTCCCAGCCGAGGGACCGTCAGGACTAAAGAAGGGTGTAAGCATCACCGACGCTTGCATCGATTGGGATAGCACAGTCGAAGTCCTTGAAGATCTCGCAGCTGCAGTCCGGGCTCGGAGAGAGAAGAACGGCGCGCCGAATGCCAACGGCAGCGAACAAGAGCCTAAGACTACTCTCATCGAAGAGGAATAAGCCCCCGGATGGGAGCACACGATCTATGAACATGATTGATTTCGGGCGCATCAAAAGGTGGCATTCAGCTTCAAGTAAAATTAGTTGTGGGCAAAAGAAGCGGCCCCAACCTATGTGTGAGGATTGGTGGCTATCGTGGAGGTAGATATGCGGAAAATTAACTCAACGATCTAGGAACTTGATTGGGGAAACACAAAAAAAAAAGGCTAGACGTTAGTATAATTTATAGATGATCCTAAAATTAAACAAATGGGTTTGGCTTCTCCTCACTCTTCAGATCACACTTTGCTCGCAGTATATCTAGCATTGACTTCAATGTATACACCGATGTACCTGGATATGAGAACCGTCCTATTTCTCGGCATGACTTCTCTGGAGCGTCCCTAAACGCCGTTTGCGGCATCAAAGCCTCGATATTTTAGACCAAAATTCATCCATGGGTATTAACCATGCTCTTGCTTTTCATCTATTTAGCCCTTGCGTATCGTCATTGCCAACAGGCATATATGCACCCCTATCTTGGGCGGATCCTCGCACACCTCTACTCCCTATGCCAGAGCCTCCTAATCCTAGAGCGGCAGCTTTCTTCCCTTCGCGGAACTCAACAACTCTTTTAGCAGCAGCCCAACCCAGCAGGCTAATGGTACCTAGTATGAAACCCCAAACGATAATCTGGTCCTTGCGGCTATCGCGCTGGAAGCAGGTGGTGGTTACGTCGGTCTCCTCGGCGTCCTTACAGATAGGGAGGTGTTGCGAAAGGCAGAAAGCTCGGGTGCATTGGGTACAGGAAGCTGATGCGGCGCGCTCTTGGAGCTGCGGTGACGCCGGGTGTTCGGGTTTGCCGAAGGATGAATCGCCTTGTGGACCGAGTTGTATCAAGGTGCTGTTCTTAAAACAGGTGCATTTACAGAATGTGGGCGCGGCTGTGGTTAAGACATACAAATCAGCATGGCTAATAGGGTAAGGTATGAACATGTGTATATCAAGCTAGGCTAGCTTACAGGAGGCGGCGACATAGGAGACGAAGATCCCTATGAAAAGGATTAAGAAATGAAGTCGCATCGTGTCGCAATCATTGACTGGACATGTATATCTAATGTCGCAGCTAATGGATTTGCTTATATATAGCCTATTCGAATATACTAATTAAATATCTGCACCGGAATCACGAATACCTTGAACTAGGTAATAAGTTGAGTTGCGATTTGATGCAAGCGACAAATACCAAGATGGAAGCACATGCTTGCGCCGATAAGGTGGTTACATAGGTACCAGATAAGTACCTACCTAAGGTGCGGATTACGTACATTGATGCAAAATGGAAGTTGCCAGGGTATGCAATGTACCTGTGGCTTGAGTCTCCACCAAGCCCCACGAAATTGTACATTGGTACTTGGGAATTTTGCAGCTAAGCATCGCGGACCGAAAAAAGTTCACGGCTTCTGTTAAACATTTGAAGTCCACCTGCGAATTAGATATCCCCTGAGCCGGGAAATCTCACCACAGCTTCGCCAATTAGCCACAATGCGACGGATACCGCGGTTAAGACGGCCCTCCGGCCTATCTACCTCGGCGCCATGCTCTTCAATCACTCCTCTAGTTGGCCAATGTGCGCCGGTATCCCAGACTATCTCGACCTCGTGCCGCAGGCCCATATCGACGACCTTCCAAAGTCCTTTATCACTCCGGTTCTACTCGACCGATAAGCAACCGAGCACACAGAGCCAGAGCTCTTCCCCTTCCCTTGGAACCGAACAAGCGCAAAAAGAAGAGCTTCAGGAGTTAACTGAAGAGGATACAGAAGAAGCGGAGCATGTTCCGCCGCAGTGGCAGGCATATATTCCTCCACCTCGGCGTAGCTATGCCGAACGGTTTGACGACGTCTCAGATTCAAGCTACGTACCTGCTTTGACGGCGGACGGCTTGGAGACGGTCGGCGGATTGAATAACTGGTGGGACCAACCGGAACATTGGACCTCTGATTTCGTCGGCTTCAAGCCGCTGAATCCTGTTCTTGACCCCGCCGTTCTTGAGACTTCGGTACGGCGAGCCGTCGTGGAGGCGTTTGCGCTGAAACAGGCGGGGCGAGAAGACGAGCTGACAAAAGCTTGGCCGATAGCGGGGGAGGATGAATTACATCGCCTCTTGAGCGTGGAAATCAACGTAGCAAAAGACGGCGCTGTGTCTCTGACTGGGGATGTGTCTGCAGTAGTAAGCTCGCTAGTTCAAAGGGGCGAGCCTCCTGTGATGAATGAATCCGCTGAGGAAAACACAAGTGTGCCGGTGCTCTCAGCAGAAGAGGCCCAGAAGTATAAGGACGCTTGGAGTCATGGATGGAAGGCCGTGCCTCTGTCAGACCCCCGAATCAAGTTCGCTGTAAGTTCTACCATGCTGGAGTTGATATGCTCTCCCCGTCGAAATGAAATATTTCGGGATAATATGAGACTAACACGGTGGGATCCTAGATTACAAAGCGAATATTCCAGCTCACCGGGCAACTGGTCCGCGACCACCAGCTATCCAGTATCGCAGACGTCCGATCATTACTACAAGCGGTGCAGAAACCGCCCAAGCTCAAGACCCTTACCCAGGAAATCCAAGAGCGCCGGCAAGACCTCGTGCAGCTGCCAAACGTGTCCTTCGCGACGAAGCGCATTACGCGCGGCGACAGGGAGAAGGCGGTTGGCCGATTTAAGCTCATAGAAGAGGAGCTGAAGAAGAGAGATCTGCCTCTTGTGGGCCATGGCTTTGCTCGGAAGAACAGGGAGCTCTCGCGGCTTAAGGGTGGAGTCTAGTATCCGTTCCCATGCGAGACGCTTGGCATCATCAGTATGTCGAAGTGCAATATCTACCAACTCTGGCCTTGTATATATAGAACAATACAATATTGCAACCGACTGCTTGAAGAAACATAGAAATGCCTTATAATAATGTGTTGTATCTATCCTGAGAGGAATAAATAGACGAAGTACAACAATTATTAATATCGGGTTCCAGCCGGATATAATAAACAAGTATAGCAGTAATTATATAAAGTTCTACGAATAATGTAGTTAAAGCATTTGCTCGCTTGAAGATGTGTTTGTATACAGGCGGACCAGTCTATCTATATACCCCATCCGCCTAAAGCCCCTATCTAAATTTAGAATAATCGACATTTACATAAGATAAATAGTATTTACTTCTAACAGCTTCCTCGAAAAGTCCAACTCAGTATGCTAGAGACCAGAATTTTGAACTCGATGTAATCAGGCTCACTCCGTGAGGTTGATATTGTCAGTTGATTGTAGCTGTTGAATTTTCGGGTCTGCATGCTCCTGGCGATCCTGCACATCTGCGAGCTGTACTCTTCTCCTCGCGTCGATGTACATCATATACTCTTCGTACGTGTCTGAGGTAGCGAGTTAGTTGCACGTCTAAAGGAGGGACTCACAAAAGGGAGAAGCGGATAGTCGGTTGACGTGAACTGGGAAGGTGATGAGAAGTAAAGAATAAAAGTATACATACGGGGTAGAACCTTGACGTCCTTAGGGACTGAGAAGGTGTAATTAAACTGGCCCGTCGGCCTCGCGTTCCCATGCTCGACATCTCTCACCTTACTGTCCACCCTAACGTGCAGTCGCGTAACCGGATTCTCCGGGTCTTTCTGTCGGGGCTCGCTGCCATCCTCTTCCAGCAACGGCGGGTCCGTATACACGATCGTCGCAGTTAGGTACAAGACACTACCGACTGGCACCGGGTTCCGGAAAGTACACGGGTCGGCGCTGATAAACGTAGGGCGGGCGTGCGCGAAACTCGCCGCGCAGCAGAACGCCAGCTCGAATGTCTGCTTTAAGTGGAAGCCGCCGAAGATCATGGTCTGGTGCCGGTTGCGGTACTGCGGCTGCATGATAGACGCCGTCGAGAGCTGCGTCTTGGACATGGCGAGCACGTTGCCCGGCTGCCGGAGGTCGTTGTTCGGATCGTGGTACGCTAGTTGTCGGAGCCAGATCTTGTGGATCAGAGCTGACTCTGGGTCGTTGGGCTCCGTCTCGAGTAGTGACGTCTTGAGCTTTTGCTTGGTGGCTAGGGCTTTGGCCTCCCCGGCTTTGAAGATCTTTTCTTCCTCGGGAGTCGAGCACTCTAGACGCGGAATGTTGATTGGTTTCTTGGTTTTGGGATCTAGGGCTACCATGGTGAAGGTGCATGTTAGTAATACATCTTCCGGCTTACTGGGTTCGCCTTCGTCTCTGGCTCTGGCGACCTTGCAAGTAATTTCTACGCTGCTCCGTCCCGACGCGTAGGTTACTTGCCCGCTATACTCGAGATCGCATATCTCAGTCAGCGGGTGGGCGATGGTGATCCTGTCCAGCGCAGCGGTAACAACGGCTACGCCCGGCCCGGTATGTTTATAGACGATAATACCTGACAGGGCGTCAAGATCCATGAATATCGTGCCTAACCTAGAGTCTTAGTCAGAAAAAACAGCAGATTAGAGAGGCAAGCTGAGGACCTTATGTGACCAGACGAGTTAATGTAGGTGTCGCTAAGCCATGGATCACGACCAAGAGGAAGTACGACTCGATGATAACTATCGCTCATCTTTTTGGGAGTAAGGTCGCGTTCCTGTGGTTGAACCTCGTCGGCGACTACGTTTTTCCCTTCTTGTTGCAGCCTCCACGCCTCTATCCACGGCGTTGATAGGCGGTCATCTGTGAGACCGCGAAATACTCCATCTGTACGGAGGAAAGCCGTGCCATGCAGACATCTTCTTGATACTCCGGTCAAGGCAACGCACGTATCCGATGTCTTGGATCTAGAAGCCAGAGCAACTAGGCGTCTGATTGGTATATTCCTATAGAACATGACCGAGATGTCGTTACCCAGAGTTGCATTGATATGTAACCTAGTACATTAGGTATGCAGTGTAGATCGGTGATGCGATAAAACATGACGGGATCCTTTAAGTACTCGGGTACCTATCGGGGCATTGCGGGAGCTCGGTAGGCAATTACGGGTCCAATCTGGGATATATCCGGTAACTGCAACTAGGTCGGACCGAGACCATAGGTCACCCGACTTATGCCCCATTTCCCATTTAACTTGTGCAAAGGTAACTTTTATCTCAGGTGGCCTCAGACCTTAATTCGAGGAGCGGGCTTCGCTCTCGCCTCCCCTCCCCGCCACAGGCGCCACGAAACCCTTGGTCTGTATGTTTGTATCTGTGGGTCGGGGGTGAAGCGTTCCTCGAATTGAGGTCTGAGGTCGCTGTGAAGCTGCATATAACTAAGGGTGAAGATTTGGTGATAAAAAATCAAATATTAGGTCTACAATAATTTACTATGTAACAATAACGTACAAAATGCCTTCTATTTTTATGACTCGGGGCTAGTATTTTGCTTTCTCTACCTCCTCATCTTTTTTACATACCCGTATAGCATCGCGTTCTTATATACGAGGCCTTCACATTAAAATTCACTAACGGTGAAACACCAAAACGCTACAGTTAACACCATAATCAATAACATAATCAACAACAATTAACATCACAATTAATCAACACCCGCGTATAAAAATAAAATGTTTTCTATTTCAATAGCCTAATAATACTACTATTAACCAAACCCTCCCGCTTTTTTATATACCAGGCTTTGACGTCTATTGCAGCTCCCGTCTATTGCGGCTCCCGTTGTTACGATTAACGCAACCGGTGTTGCAACCGTTGTTATAACCGTTGCAGCTAACGCGTTGTAACCACCCCAAGGCTTAAAACGTATAGATTTAATCGGTAGACTTAATAAGAAGCTTAGTACCTATTATATAATCAATTATTACTTACTTTACGCGTGTTAATACTATTGTTTTTAATGATATTTTTAATGATGTTTTTTTACCGTAAGTTAATTTTTTACTAGGCAGTTGTCCACAATAACCTCAGACTAGAGTTTCGATATATTTTTGGGGGGGTTGTACGGGTTGTGATTAGTTAAGGAGGTGGTATGGCTATAGGAGTACATCCCCCCGAACCATATCGAAAAATCTGGTCTGAAGTCACCTGAGATAATTTTAAACCAGAGTTTTAATATTGTTTTAAAAGGGTTGTACGGGTTATAATTGGTTAAGGAATGGTGTGGCTGTAAGGGGTACATCCCCCCGAACCAATATCGAAGAATCTGGTCTAAGGTCACCTGAGATAACGCATAATCCTATTTACGCGTATCAATTCCATATTCTTAGGCTTCCACGCCTTGCTTATTATCATACTAGCCACCATGAAGCTCCTATCTCGTCAAGTTCAAGGATCGTCCGATTCTTCCTCAAGTCCCGGACATTCCTCCAGATCTTCTCAGTTAGATCCACCAGCAGATTTGCCAAATACAAGCCCGAAAGACAAACGACCGACTTGTAGTCCGAGGAAGCGATCACAGGACTCACTACCCGATACAGATTCCTCCCCTCGAAAAAAATCTAAATCCCCTCCAGAAGAAAGACCATTAATACCTCAAAATATCTCCAACTCTTCAACAATATCCAACGGTCCAACAATATCTGACCTTACAATACATAATTGGCTTGATATTCTTGAGGAAGGAGACATACTAGAAGAAGAAGAAACATATTCCTATTCCGACATGCCGAAAGGGAGCGGACCTGTCGATTCGGAAGTTGGTACTGTGATAACTAGAAACACTGGTATATCAACATGGCTGGATTTACCATGGTTTCGACAGAAGACGCTCCGTGAAAATTCGATAAAGTTACTGTACAATAACGATCCTATCCCAGAATGGGTACAAAGTCATATCAACAAGATCAACTCATACCCCGCCGACAACGCCCCCAACTTCTCTACTAAATGGAAAAGATTTCAGGATACTGTTCACAGCCAAACGAACGAAGCGATATTCGAAAAATCGTACAATAAAATGTTGGATATACTAGACCGCGATGATAATTGGACCCTGAACCGTAAGGAAAACCAAGAGCTAATAGTTTGTGAAATGAAATCAGGTTTCCAAAAGCATAGCCTACCTCCTGTAAAGGACAAACCCGATCTAGTCTATGGATACAACAGTTGGAACTCTTTTCCTAATTTCTACACGCAATTTGCTCCTACAACTTCATACGCCATTATATTTCCATATTTGGCTATGGAATTCAAAGGCCATTTAGGCCACATAGTCAAGGCAGAGAACCAAGCTTTTGTTGATGGTCGCATCTGCCTCGACACAACTTGGTCTTGTCTAGGGAATCATGATTTTATCATCGTTGCTGCTGCCGACCCCAATCGATGTCGCATATGGGGTATGTGGCGGACAGTAGAAAATGAGACAGACGATCATGAGGGAGCCCCAGCATATTACATGAAACCTATCGCGACATTCGATCCGCAATTTATCGAGGACGCAGAAGAGCTCCGAAACTATATATTCCGAATCCACCGTTGGGCCCGGGAGTATAGGTTTCCTCTCATCGCGGCAGGCGTTAAAAAATGGGAAGCCGCAGGCCGACCTCGACACAAGTTTAGTCCCGTTGGGCGTTGAGATGCAAGACCAGGGTACCTATGCTGCCTAAGTAGTATACCCTAAGCAATTGTCCTTGGCAAAACGCGTCTAGATCTTCGGCTTTTATCGTATCTATTGGTAATGAGGACTCGAATGCGTTTTGCTACTTGCTTATGGAAATGCGAGCTTACTCGCATACACAAGGTTTCTTTGTTTCTTTTCTGTTGGCTATAAGCCATTCTCACGACGATTGATGACGATGCTGCGGCTTACATGGGTTAGGGTTTCCCCAGGTTTCCTTGTTGGCTTTTTTTTCATTGGTTATGATCTGATCTTACCACGATTGTTAATCCGTCGGAGACATTTTAAAATATAACGTTAAATTTACGTAAACAACATTAATAATAACAACATAATAATAATAAAAAAATATGCCAATTAACCTACTTAGTATGTACAAATAAAATTATGAAAATGAAACAAAAATATTGGCAAAAGAATGAGCGCCTCAGGCGGGGGTCGAACCCGCAACCTTGGGATTCCTAATAATTCGGTCTGATGTTCCGTATTGGTAAAAGTCCCACGCTCTAGCCAATTGAGCTACCAAGGCAGATGACGATGGTTTTGTTATTACAGCTAATATCTTAGTCCCCGCACATGGCGTTTTTCTGAGCCTACAAAGGTCCGGGCCTTGCACATGTCCAGATCTTAGCACCGTGTTTGTACATCTCTTGACCACACGCTAAGAAAAATGTTGAATAGTGGCTTATCCGCTAAATCCAGGTGGCTTACCGCTATATTTATAGCGATATCAGCCACTATAGCTTGAATAAGACTGTGCAATCCTTTTTTACTCGCACGTAGCTTTGCCAAGTTCAGATCCATCCCAGTCTGCCCAGTGTAAGACCTTTGGTCTAAACCTTACATAAACTGCTTCGGTCATATGTACTAGATCGGCTAACTATGTGTAATATCCTCAATTCTGTATTATTTAAATAGGCTGATATATATTTAGTTAAACATCTCGCTGTTGTGAATTTTGGACAGGCTTTTTCCCCCTAACTAAAAGGGCTTGCTCTTTACTCAGCTGCGGCTCCATCATCGATTTTAACTAGGTACACCATCATTGTCACAAGTTCCCTGCTCATGTACTAATATGACAAGACAATCTAAGGAATATATATTTTACACATACGCAACCAGATATGTAATTGTTGGTTGAACATGTATACACGATGTTAGTTGACGATCTAAGATACAGTCTCTGCTGCTATAGCTGGCTTAAAGAATACTATTCGATCTACCCCTTATAGGCCTCGTTTCCTAGACTACGTCTCTTCACACCTGTATTTAGTCAGGTATAGTACGATACGGAGTTGTATTAATACTGGAATTATCATGTATTGTCGAGGTAATAGCATATGGTAAATCTTTGCAAGATCCGAGTATCTACAACTTTGACCGGCCTATTTTTTAGGGGAGTTTCCATTCCCCGCGGTATAGCTTTGAGACGATAAACGTCGGTAGTAGTCGAATTGGTTCGTTTCCTCTCGCTAACCTAAGTAAATGTTTCATTCCATGGTCGCCGGGTCTGATCCCCTAAGCCTGGCATACATGTCACCGTGTCGGGTGGCTGGTTTACCCACTGGATTCTCATGGCATCTTCGTCTTCTCGTTCTGTCCATCGCGAAGTATACCCTTTAGCCATCTTTATTTTCGATGCAGCCTCATCGGAATACTCGAGGTTGACCGACGGCACAACAGCAATGCGCCCATGACCCGTTCGCCAGAGGTCCTTACAGAACAGTGTTGGCTCCCCCGAGTAACACTCGCCTTCCCGCGGTCCTCGAAATCCAATTCTCTCTCCCTTCTTCCCCTTGCCCTGCCGATTCATGTCTCCTCGATCTTGGTCGGATTGCTCCCCAAGTATCGGTGCAGCTGTAAAAGCTACAGCTCCGTTCCAACACGCAAAGACTTGAAAGGGGAGAGTCCTGCTAAACCGCCCACCGGTTATTCGGTCATTCCAGAACAGATTCCATGCGCTATTCCAATTACCGTCCGGCGGAATATCGAAGAACAAATCTCCCTGGAGAGTGCGCGCTACCCATACATCGTAGAACGTCGGATCGCGGCCAACGTAAGTCCAGTCCATAGCGCAAGTCATATCTGCTGATTGGAAGATCCGCTGGTGCACCAGCTCGAGGATGTCAGATATACATATTGCTACGTCATTTAAGAAGACGATGGTTGTATTTGTATTTGGCATTAACGACGACTGCGAGGGATTTGGATTCGTATCTTGCATCGAGCTAGCAAGGGATAGAAGTGGCGAAAGGGCTAAGTTGCGAAGTTGTGCGAGTTTTCCTATCCTTTCCCCAGTCTTGGGGTCTATATTGCTCGACTGAACATAATATGCGATACCCAAGTCCTTTAACTTAGGCTGGAGTGAGTAAAGGACTTCCCTCGTGCCATCATCCGAGTTACCTTCTACTATCGATAGAGCGCAAGCAGTCGGACCAAGGAATTTGATTGTTTCTATGATAGATCCTAATAGGCGAGGCAGAATATCGATAGACTGTCGAAGGTCGAGAGCAAAAAAGTATTTCAGTTCTAGAAGCTCGTTGTCTTCTGCCAATACTTTTAGATATTCATATCGGATTAGATTCGGGCTTGGGCACTCTAAACGAGGGAGTGCAGTATCTGTAGGGTCTAAAATAGCTTTGATATGTGCCGTTGTATTCCATGGACCATCAGGATGGACCGGGTTGGATGCGCCATCCACTTCTTGGCTGTTGTTGATTTCTATGGTGTTAGAAGGTATCAGCGAATTAAATGGATGAAAACCGGACTGATTTCCTTGACTCCATGACGCCGGTAAGAAGTTCTGGTATCCAGCCCGGAATATGAAAACAATAAAAAGCAGGCAGGCTACTTGAAGAAAGATTAAGCGCGTTCGTTTCATCATGATCCGATTTTTCCAGGCCCAGGGAGACAAAGGGAAGAAACATTATAGAGTAGTTGTGATATGTATTGCAACACAGAAAATGTCCGATTTTTGGTCCTAGGCGAGGCTACGAGTGCGTGTGTCCCATTTCGTAAAACGACTGGAGTCAGCCCCCAAGTAGGGAATTATTTTAGAATTTGTTATCTTGGGCGGGAGTATTGGTCCAATTCACTTGCTTAAGATGTGTCACATACATTGCTTGTTACTTGTTATGATAAGAGTAATAAAATGAGGTGTAACCATGGATACCCGTCGGACGTATTGTATCGTGTATGTGATCATTTTAGCGCCATGGCTTGATGTTTGTCTTCCGTTGCCGCGTACAAAATTTATAAATAGCCTCCGTCGTTCTTTTCTTTTTGCTGAAGTGGTACGTATCCGACAGTGCTCCCCTCGTATCTTGTACGGCTGGCTGATAGGCTGTAGGTAATTTACATTTTGGACAGTCATCTACTAGGTATTATATAGAAACTGTTATAGTATGATATTGATGATGTCAATTCAAAGGATATTTACCCATGTATATTTACTTTCAGTCTCATTGAGGCAAGGTTTCTACGAATCCACCTTCAACAGAATATTATATTTGACTTAGAGGAACTGATGATATTGCCTTACACATGTGTCGTTATACCGTCGAGGTTATCGTGGTATATCAGTGGCATATTGGTGGCTTTCCGCCTTGATTCCTTATTGGCTACGCATATAGTCATGTCCGAAAAAAGACGGTACAAAATAGGATATGCAGGGGGAAACACTTTCGAACTGTTCGCCTGGTTGACCGGCTAGGAGGACGAGTATCAGCTCTGAGAGGGCGACCTTGGCAGACAATTTATGTTGAAGCGTCTCGTCCAGTCCTAACGTTAACATGCGTACACTCAACTTAGCGAGCTTTGTTTTTTTTTCCCCCTGTTCTTATTGACTCTGGCTTGTGCTATTTGGTTACCTCTAAGCCTGCCCGACAGAGTATGGAATTATCAATATGACCGCAAACTTCTGCACTACTCACCTTCTCATATTATTATTTTGGCAGATAGTTGCTATTCTTGCCTATCAGGATGCCTCAGTCCTTGAACTCAGGATTGTCGAGTTTACTGTGTCTCAGTCCAACAAGAGAAACCGTCCAGCTACACGTGAACGACTTAGACTACGGGATGTCACAACTCAGATGTCCACTTGTGGTTACCAGGACGGCGACCCCTTAAAGCCCCGGACTGCTGAACCAGGCTATGACTGTCGCATTGATACTGCGGCTCAATTATGGGGATTCTGTCCTACAACTGTACAAAACCCTAGCGATTGTGGATTAGCTGGAGCTTGCGCAGATGGAGGAGGTACTCGCGGATTCCTTGACGACACATCCGTTAGCACCATCTACTGGTGAGTTGAGGTTTCTTTACGATATGTGCTGTACTATGTGTTAATAGTTTCTCGTGTTACAGCTCAGAGACGGACTCGGACCACAGTTTTTGCTCCGTCGCCCTCATCATCGATTCGGGCGAAGACCAGGCATTTTATTATATGGCCTGCGGGTCGGTGGAAACGGATATTACTTATTTCCCCACGCCAACAGTCGAGGTCGAAGAACCGTCATCGACAACAACTAGTGAAATAAGTTCAAGTTCCGAAAGCGTACAGGATGGCTCAGAAGCCACCCCGTCGCTATCATCGCACTCAATAACGTCCACATCCAGCCCAGGCTCAAAGTCCACAACTACAAGTGAGCAACCATCCACGCAATCGACAACTAACATAGGTGCTATCATCGGAGGCGTGTTAGGTGGGTTGGCCCTTGTCTGCGGTACAATAGTGGCCGTAGTTTATATCCTGCGACGGAACCGGCAAACACAGGACGAGGGCCAAGCGGGATACGGCCAAGCGGGATGCGAGCAAGACGGTGGGAATACCACAGCACAGCTACAGCCAGATAAGCATGCTACGAGGTATAGCGCGGTGCCACCTTTGGAGGCTGACGACACCGCATTGACCAGAGAACAAATACAGTCGTTTGAGATGTATAGTGCTCCAAGTTCGTGGCAGCAGCATAGAGAAATGATAGAGTCGGGTTAATTATATATATTAGATGTTTATCATTTTTCTAGTAAGTAAGCATACATAGGTACCTTTCATATTGAAGGGGTCCTGGTAGTTTTGGGTTATGTCGTGTAGGTAAAGCTTCCGGATTCTGGACTAGGGGTTAGGGGCTAGGGGCTAGGGACGTTGGAGTAAGGGGAGATGTGGTCTGGTTAGCTATCGTTGTATTTCAGATATTAGCATATGATTTATGATTTCCTAATGTCGTTGATAACGTTAAATGTTAAAATGTTAACTATCAAAAGCGTGAATGTGAAGCTATTTACGGAAGAATACTCTTACGGAATACGCGTTTGCGGATTTAAGCTTAGATATTGTTAGATTAGGTAATCAGCTGATCAAGTCTACCTTCCACGAGAAATAGCCGGTCCCACTTCAGCCTCAGACCTTCTAGAGCCTAAGCCACTTTCTAGTTCCACAACGCTAGGTCCATACGCACAAACCGGCAAACAAGTGCAAGGCCCACTTAAATATTGTAGGGTTTTCTAACCCTCCAAAAATTTTGCCGAAAGTGCGGGTTGGTTCAAGCCGCAACCTCTGGGAAATTCTCGTGCCTCTAATCTGGAGAACTGAGACGACTTGCGATAGACCGACCATTCATTCCACAACCAACCCTTGATCGCAATCAGTCACAATGGTAAGCAATAACCTCTAACGATAGATGTTGTCGCAATTCGCAATGTCTATTCGGAAACTTCTCTTTTAAGAGGATTTATCGCTAATAAACATGAAATCTAGGCGATCAAGCACAACAACCAGATTCCAACCACCCGTACGTTCAATCGAAGCCATTCCCAGAATACGAATCGATCAATCACACTTCAAAATCATAATGCAACAGTGAAACTGACTGGATATACGCAGATTTCCGAAAGGATTGGCAGCGCCGGGTCCGAACCCACTTCGACCAGGTATGAAGACGATCCCATTCACAGCTTTTAACGACGAGATGAAATCGAACCCGAAAATCATTCAGATATTAACATTGGAAAAACTATAGCCTACCCAGAAGATCCGCCGTCGCTCTCTGCGTCGTGCTAAGGCCGCTGCCGTCGCTCCCCGACCCGTCGACAAGTTGAGACCCGTCGTCCGATGCCCGACCATCAAGTACAACCGCCGTGTTCGTGCCGGACGTGGTTTCACTCTGACTGAGCTGAAGGTAGATATTCCCATCCCGAAACGCCCTGCGCATACTGCATCAATTCCATGTTTTCCAGCTACCGCCATCACGCCCCTCAGAAACTCGACACACTTTAGATCGCGATATTCTAACATTATATATAGGAAGCCGGTATCCCCCGCCTCGTGGCCCCTACCGTCGGTATCTCCGTCGACTACCGCCGACAGAACCTCAGCGAAGAGTCTCTCGCCGCCAATGTCGCCCGCCTCAAGGCCTACAAGGAACGATTGATCGTATTCCCCCGCAAGGGTGCTAAGCACCCCAAGGCCGGTGACAGCAAGGACATCGACCTTAGCAACACCCAGACCGTCTCCACCGTCGGAGCCATCCTACCCATCATCCCCGTGCCCGAGGGTATTTCAGAGATCAAGAAGAGCGATCTGCCCAAGCCGATCGAGGGTGGTGCTTTCGCGAAGCTCCGCAAGGCGAGGAGCGAAGCCAGACTACAAGGTGTGCGGGAGAAGCGAGCCAGAGACAAGGCTGAGGCTGAGGCCAACAAGAAATAAGATGGAGGTCTCTTACGGGAGTATGGACGGCATCATTAGGGTTCTGCTTTCGTTGTGTTGTTGGACGGTCACGGCGGGTTGGCTTGCGGTTCCTGTGTAGCCAGGAGAGAAACAAAATATCATCGTTCTCTCGCCACACAACAAAGGCCGAAGCATTATTGCATCTTCCGGTTTGCTCTAGGTCGTTCTCAATGGAAAAATGAATGGACATACTCTCCGTGCCTCTCAAAAGACCGTGACATGAAGTCGTAAACTAGCATGCGAAACGGGAAAGCATACGAAATAATAGGGAGACTAATACTGATTATTAAATAGGGACACCTCGCATAATTGATTTTATATATCGAGATGCTATACTCTGAACGGTTCGCATACCTACAATACTTCAAATCTAACTCTGGCACTAACCGGCTGGACTTGAGACGACCTTACTGACTGGTCGCGGATTCGACCTTCTCGTTTCTATCGCCGAGTACCAGCTGCCCGCCCGTTTTCAGCATCTGGACAAACACATCCCTCACGTCGGAGGGAAGCGCGTCCGGACCACTCTTCGCCAGCTCAGCAATTAGTACCAGGGCGTTTTCTCGATCTACCTTGGTCATAGCTGCGGCCTTCTTTGGGTCTACTTGCTGCGGCTCCAGCTGGCCTATCGCCGAGAGATCTAACCCGTTCCCTACAGGTGGATTACTACCCGCCTCTTGATTAGCCCCACGCTCACCTGCGACAGCCGCTGCGAGGAGATCTTTCAGTTCGGGGTGTTGTAGTATAGCTTGTTTTACAATGGCAAATCCTTCGGTGGAGCGCGCCATGAGTGCGAGAACGAACCATAGGTCTGATCGTAAGACAGGGAATTTGGTCTGTAGACCGAGATATAGCAGTGTGTCTGGTAGAGCGGGATGCTTGCTGTAAAAACCCCGCAGGGGCGAGCTGACCTCATCTTCGGAAGCAGGCGAGGGCGATGATTCGGGGAGGAGTGAAGACCCGGCCGGTTTGTCGGAGTGCAGGACGCGGCAGACGCCGGCTACGGCGCGGGCCGTTTCCATCTTAGTAGGCTCCTGATCGGCCTTGTGGTGTAGGTCTATTAACTGTTGTATAGGGGTCTTGTCTTGCGTGTTTGAGGCCACACAGACACGTCGCACGTTTTCGGGGCAGTTAACAAGGAGGATACGTGTGAGAGACACGGCGTCGAATTGGACTTGCGGCTGCGTGTCTAGATTCCATATCCGAGGCAGAACGTTGGGGTCCAGTAAGCCCGCACCACCTAGTACGGCTTTGTTGCTCGAGGGGATGGATAAGTTCTTCAAGAAGCTAAGAGCGCAATGGAGCAGCTGAGCATCTGTTTCCGAGTCGGAGGATAGGATGGGGATTATCGACTTATGCACAGACATGTCCTGTACTAAGGCGATACTCTGAGCGTCGGTACGAGCGATGTTACCGAAGGCCAGGCAAGCTGCTATCTGAAGCTCTGTATCATGAGATGAAGAAATCCAGCCGAGCAGCAGGCCGGCTACGGGACTGTCTAGTGAGCATAAAGAGGCGAATTGAGGGTGAGCGGATAGGTCTGCCCAAGTTTTGGTGTACATGGATTGCAGCTGGGCGAGCTGCGCTTGCTCATCAGTATCGTCGATGTTGAAGACAGAAACGCCCTTAGTAGCTCTTTGAAAAGCTGATATGAATACGGCAACGGCGCCAGGGGTCTCGAGGAAGCTGTCTTGGAGCTTTTGATGAGAGAGGTATGCTAATGCGGCTGAAGACAGTCCTAGGAAGCCGTCGAAATCTGGAAATCCTCGTTCAGAAGCATCTAGGGTGGCTTGCGATAAAAGGAGATACGGTGCTTGAGGGTTTATTAAGTCGGGCTCGAATTCTTGCAACTTGTTAATATCATTATACTTGATTATAGTATGATTTACTGTAAGGGGGTAATTTACCTTGAGCCACTGCCATGCCTAGCAACTTGTAGATGATATTCATGTATGGCAGTGCCTTTTCTTGTAACGGACGAGTCTGAATGAGGTCGATTAGATATATTCCCAGGTGGGCTTTAGAAGCGGCTGCCTGAGCCGGTTCTAATTGTTACCATGTCAGTAAAAACATATACCCCTATACAATTTTCCACTCTTACCGTAATCAACACATATATTAAATAAAACCGGGATGGCGACTTGGAGTAAAGAATCGTGTGTCAGCAATTTCACCAGCTGAGGGAGACAACCCGAGTCGACGACTCGTTGCCGATTCTCATCTATTGTCTAGTAAGCATGAGAAGACCGAATACTCAGGAACCACGAAACACAGACCTTGATCTGCGCAGGAGTTCCCTGTTACCCGGAGAGTATGAGTTGCCAGGTCCGGATCTAGCTCATCCCCCTTAATTAAGCCCAGGAAGAAGTCTAGCAGACCGGATCTTCCAAGTGGGATTCTCCATCGCTCTAGAAGATGTGAGTGTTAGCTAAGCCATCATACATGTAAATGAAGACTATATAGAGACTTATATAAGCCTCTATGAGGATTTATGAGATTGGAGTTTTGTTCACCTTCTCGACTACCGTTCCCTATCTGCTCTGCTAAGACCTGGAGCTCAGGGGACTTGGTTTCTTGTAGTCTCCGCGCGGTGCTAAGAAGCTCTTCCAGCGCTTGGACCCTCGACTCCTCATCTTGGGGAATGTTGTTAAATAGGTCTTGGATTTCGTCAGGCGTCATGATATCGAGGATGATTACAAAGGTCGAAAGTGTAAAAGTCGAGGTTCAACTAGTTAATGATTACGTAAACAGATTGTTAGGTCCTTAAAGGTAAGGATGTATGTATATACTATGTAGGTAGGTAGGTATGATGTACCCGACTTCGGGAACGTCCCGTTACTTCCAAACCCACTAATCGGCTTCCGATCTGGGTGAATATTAGGTGAGGCTCTAGTGTCAGAGTCTATGGCATTTTACGGCGGGTCTATCCACTAATAATTAATTAGCGGGGCAAACGCGTCAGCGCTTTCTTTCCTTTCGCGTCTTACAATTCTTTCTTTTCTTTTATGTAATTCGTTATTGTGAGGCACGTACATAAAACCTCAACCTTTAAGTGGCATAACTAAAGGTGTGGTTCCAATTGCTTTCTCTCTACGCTACTACTATGTACTTTAGAGCATGAAAAAACATGCCATCAGCACATATTCCGAGAGCATCTACTATGTCTCATGGCCGCGGCCGTGTAGTATGAAAACCACAGACTTGCAGATCGAGACATATCATATCAAGTTACACGAGTAACCAGCACCATGACCATCTGATGGATAGGAGTCTAAGACCGTTACGTCAGGACAATGCAATTTAGAGGTCCCAATGCATCACGGCAGAAGATAGTACATGTCCTCCGATCCTGTTATTATCTCGAGAGGTGAGATAACTGGCTGCTGGTTACTAGCTAGGAATCTCTGTGGACCTGACTGTGGCTCCATGCGAGAGAAGCAGGCAGAGATGCCCCTCGAGTTCGTGAGTGGACTAATTTCGGCGGTCAGTACGTGACATGTTGGATTCCGTCGCGAGCGCCCGTTCCGCTCGGTAACAGACACGAAGCTACTACATCTGCGAGGATACTAGATTCCAGGCTAGATGAGGTAGTTTAGATGTTATTAAATGTTTATACGGTGATTTCCTTTACCCCCTTTTCCCTTTTGATCAGAGTCCGATATGCCACTCTCATCTTCTAGTAGTCAACCCACCGCTTTCTATTCGGTAGATGGGTATAGTTAAAATTTTCATTCTCTCCTAAGTCTAAATCTTCATCGTACGGTGTCACTACTAGGTGCCATCTCACCAATCGTGATCGTACCATACGCTTACAGGATTGTCTCACGAATAGGCACGTATTCAACACTGATTACCCAGGTATCCTCACTGACCAGAACGGCAGTAATAACGCTTCTCGACGCGAGTTCAACCATCCTCATGTTTCAGTATAGGCCTAAGTCATACCTTGTAATCTCCGTCAACTCCCATTGTACGACACAAGCGTCGTGGTGTTTGGAGCAAACTTACTCGTCTGAAGTTTCGGTATACCCTTCCTTTAGTGCAAATCAATGCCCGTACCACTAGGATTGGCAATGACCTCAAATTGAAAAGCTCCGCTAATCTGGGGATCATGCGCATGGAGGGGAACAGGTAGGACAGGATGACTTAAAATCTATATAGACGAGATGGCTTAAGGTATTATAAAGAACGGCAGTCCCGATCCCCCCCTCATCCAAGCTGTTTCGGCGTCTATATCCAGCCATACCACATCCCCTTCAAGTCACTCGTTCACAATGGCCATATACTGGCTTCTGTCACTCGTTTGCCTACTGACGCCCCTCTCATCCGCCGCACAGGGTTATTCAGGTGGCGGTCTTATAGACGAAACCGTTACCAAGAGCGTCACTGAGACTGTCACGAAATATCTATCTCAATGCGGTACATTGGAAACTTCGTCTCATACTCCTGACATAACACTACCCGGCACTACCACGCGTACGAGCACCCTCCAAGCAACTATCTCTACCACGATAACAGCCAATGTCACCTACACCTCGGGAGCTGCTGCCACCGGTTTTACCTCCTCCCAGTCGGACATCACGCTTCATACTCCTACTATCACACCCACAGCTCTTACGACGGAAAGCATTAGTTGTTCCTCGTCCAATTATTCTGTGACCCATGCCAACACCACGAAGATACCTTGCTCAACTTCAACTGGTAAGTCGATGGCCGGCGTCTTTTTCTCCCTGTCATGAACCAATGAGTCTAATGCTTAACAGTCTTAGTCCCAGTTCCTCTTGGTTCATCTTCTCATTCTACGCCCTGTACTACATCTTTCCATAGCACTTCTTCTACGTCAACACCGACTATATCACCAACCCAGATACCAGTCAGCGAATCGGCTCAACTTAGGGGAGTCGTAGCTACGCGGAAGTTCCTAGGGGTATTAACTATGGTCTCCATACTAATTACGGGCTTTCTATGAAAGAAGCCATGCTGTAATGAGAGATGGATAGGATTGAATCAACAAGTTCTCGATGCTTACGGAACTCTAGGCATGCTCATGAACTTGTGCCTATGTTCTCTAAGGCGACATCTATGTAATGACAGCAGGCTTGATGCTGGCTATGTGGGCTAATTAAACAGTGGTTTCGTTAGTAAATCTTTTCCAAGCTAGTTTCGGTAATAGAGGTACAATTTCGATGGTTTTCTGAAAATGAAGAATATGAAATCATTCTGTCGAGTATTGTTAGCAACGGGTTTAAACGCAGATCCCAAGTTAATACGTGAACATGTAGCCTCTATGCATTGGATATAAGCTACGGGATTTTTTATATTCGTCCCCGAACAAATCGGAATTGGGGATTCAAAAGCGTGATTGAATTTGAATGGGAACTTTCGAGTCGAATCTCTACCGAGATAAATGTCATAGTAACGCCCAACCCATGTACATATAGTCACATAGAACAAATCACAGTCCTCGGTCTCAGCTCATAATCGCAGCTTAAAATCAATTACTTTTCGTCTCTTTATCATCACCGCCGCCTCCTCTCCAATCCTTTCCGTCTTAGGCCCATCAGTTAGAGCCCTCTTATCAGCCTTCTCATGAATAGTTTGATTACTCGTAGTTTTCTCCTTTTCGCCCCCCTCTCCCTCTCTCCTCCTCTTTAACCGGCTGACGTGTTTCACCTTTTTTTTCATTAGGTTTAGCCAGAACTTGCTTGGATCAAGTGTACGCCGTAGCGATTTCCATGGGTGGCGTCCTAAAATAGATTCAGGCGGAATCATATTTTCGACGAGGAACTCGTGGTGTAAGAACATCCGTCTTTGTAAGATTTGTGTGTCGAATTTGTCGACTAGATACTTCGTATTCCATAACCTTTGGTGCCTATGGTCCCACGATGAGTGTGCTGGATCGATTTCTAGGACTTCGATGCCAGTGAATCCTCGGGCTTCGCAAACTGCTGCTATCACCGTAAGTTTATCGAGGTTATCCGTAACGGAGAGGAAAGGGCTCGGACTCGAACAATGCCAGTTGAGGTGTTTTTGTACCAGAACTTGGAAATGGAGAGGGTTGATTTCAACGGTTCCATAACCCCTGGCCTTGATGCCTTCGAATGGTTGTCTAGTGTGAACAACGCGGTATAGCTTTTTAGGTCGATTATCACCGCCGCACGTCTCGATAGTAATTGCCGTCTCCAGCATAGGGCGTCCCCGGAGGAAGCCACCGCTGTGGGTAATATCCTCCGCGTTAGGAAGATTCGGGTACCACGCCTGTAGCTTCTTATGCATCTCTGGCTTCATCCAGAGTTTGAAGGGTATTCCCTTATCTAACTTTGAATTGACGACCCAAGCTTCTACATCAGGCATACTTGCCTGAGCAACCCGCTGCTCGCCGTATCGGGGAATAAGTACCTTCTCAATAGGAATAGTAGACATGATTCAAAGAATGAGGAGATGATATGATGTGATACGGTGTGATACGATATATAGATGTGTGTAGATGTGTGTATATATGTGTATATATGTGTGTACGTGATATAATGGTGTATAGATTTATGATTGTTAGGAGGTACCTGAGGTATGGGTATTCCGAATAGGTGGTAGATATATATGGGTGAGAATTTGTTAATCAAACCTGATATAGATGAATGATGCCCTTGGTGATCCTAGGTATTACCGGACTTGTGTATGGTTTTACGTACTGGAATCTGAAAATGAGGAAGACGAGGCTTCAATAAAGATATTACTGATGAGGTATTGATATATGTGATTGTTGATGTTGGTGCTTGGTGATCGATTGGTCTGGAGACTGGTGGATGGTGTGTAAAAGAGATGTAAGGTGAGAGCTATGCTGTTTATATAGTCGGAATCCCTCGTATTTTGGTCGACCAAAAATTTTGGTCGCCCAACATACTTTCAGATACAGCAATTACGAAGCCTCGCTCAAATCTCGTAGCTGCCACTTTTTCCTGCAAATAACCTTATTTACCACGGGATCCCGTGGCAAAGGCCTCTTTGGTCATCTAACTAGAAGTATAATTACGAGTGTAAGTACGAGTGTAAGTACGAGTGTAAGTACGAGTGGAAAGTTATATCAAGTGATCCAAGACGTGTACTATCCGGCTTACATGCTACGACTCTTCCAAGTCTTGTCAATATATATCGTACACTACATTCCAACCCGAGAACGTGAGTAAAATAACTACGTTGTTCCCTGCTGTAGGAATGGTCTCGTTGGGAATACCTGTAACATACTAACTACCTTAATATAAGGTATCAAGTATATTAATAGTTTGATTCCTCCAGAGACACCTCAAAACCTTACTGGTATATATCCAGTGTTGTTTAGACGTATTACATCGTAGTTTTGTGCTTAACTTGTATCTGTAACCATAGGCTGGCGCTCTGGTGTATTTCGGTCTATAGTGCATCGTAAACTTATTGATAAGCACCTAATGCTTCAAGAAATCAAGTAGTCCCTTAATTACATATGAACCACTTGATTTTGAAAGTACGTGGCGAAAAGGCTTTACTTGTATGAAGTTACGGTAAGGAATGCCCCTAAGAACAAGGTATTAATACGAAAGTGTTATAAGGTGTTACAGTGATAATTGAATATATTAATCAGACCTTTGTATTGAACATTTAACATATAGCTTAAAATGGTTCAGCATAACTTAATTTTATAAGCTCCCATAAAACACCAGTTGATTTCGTAAGTATGGAGAAAGGTCACGTATAGGATTCGTTTGAAATTAATTTGTTATCGTTAAAGGCTTTATCTCAACTTGGTTATATATAATTATATGACCACACAATTAGTTTTCCTAATATACATATGGCCAACCTTTCGAGAATAGGGATATTTTTTGTTTGGGCTCGTAATGATCTCAACAGACTACTATAGCATGGTTGAGCTTTGGAACAGGTTGCGTGGGGATGACTTGTGAACTAAAATGGACGGTTTGGAGTCTTATTCTCTTACCCCCTTTCTTTAACAGGAAGCACCAACCCATTCTACCACCAGTTGGCATTCGGTTTCAATATACTACTTCTTATACTTATTTCAATAGGCGAATATAATAATCCACGTGTATCCCATACTCGGACCATTAGGTTTCGGATTCTTACGACTCTAAAGGACAGAATTTCGACTTATTGTAGTATCTTACATAGGTATATAGTTATATGCTTTTACTATTTTAACCTCGGTTTTCATTTGTTATAGTTGTCATATCGGTCAAGCTGGTAATTGCACTGATGTGGTAAGGAAGCGTCTACTTGGTGCGTATTCTACACCTCTATAGAGTTAGATACGGATTCCATAGGAAGGCATGAGAGAGTTAACTCCCGGAACCGTAGATGATTACTTGGGTAATTAGAGTTGTGTAGGTTGTCACGTATGAGTTGAAGTGACAAGTGACCATGGACTTTGGAAGTGAAGAAGGAACGTGCGCAATACTATTTAGTGGCATAGGAGCTGTAGGACGAATACATATATGAGGCTAAATAGTGAAAGTAAAAGTAGTCTTACAGACACAGATTATTGATTGTGATGATATCTATGATATTTATTGGCTAGTTAGGTGATTTTAAACATAATCTGAAAAGTGGATGTTAATATACTAGTGACTCCTTACATTATAACTAGGTACAATATATGAACTGCTTTGACATATACTATTATATACTCTTCCATAAATTCCAAAGCTTCGAAGCTATTCCTACTTCCTTAATGCCGATGTTTAATGGGATAAGTACATAATGAATTCAATTAAACCTGCTTAAAGGCACATTTCAGTCCGAGCGAACAGAAGGGCTACATAGAAACAAGCCGCTTTTCTTTGCTTACCTATACATTTAAGTTTCTAATAGAGTCCAGGTATGCCGTTTCATAATAATCATATTCCTCTTTGTAACCACATTTGAAGTTACGTTTGTTATTGTTCTTGCTGCAAAGCTGTTATGTTATTTATATGCGCATAAGTTTGCGTATAGTTATACATGCATACCCCGATAACTTAATTAATTAAACTTCTAAGTTCCCCTAATCGGATAGATTGACAGATAGATTGACGTGCCGTCCGCGTCGCGCAACGATAACATAGACTTTATCCAATCTGGCCTGGACGACAACATCAACCACCACTAAATTTCAAGACTTACATATACTCATTCTCTTCACGTCGCTCCTTTAATAAAACCCACCACAACCTTGATCTTTACGCAAGCGACAGTTCTATTACCATCCTATAATCCCGTCAGCCTTCGTAAATAATACACAAAATTGTAATCAATATGACGCGTGCGCAGCAGACCATCTCCGTCGGCCTCCTGGTCACCTCTGTACGTCGATTCGAGCAAGCTCTTCTCGAATACCCTCAATTGCTCTGCTATATTAGCTTAGTATCTTACTAACACGTTTCCGTAGCTTTATCTCGCCTTGTACCTAAATCTCGTCCCTCTCCCCGAACTAGTGCAGACCGAGATTGTCCCTGTTGTACGTTGAATTCTAATTTGGCTCTATTTGTTCTTTGTTCTGTCCTCTCGACTTTAAATATTGCGCCACGCTATTCGAACAGAAACGGAAGAAATCATAACTGACTAACGCTCGTCGAAATAAATAGCTCCCCTTCTGGGCCCTCGTCTCCTTCGGCGCATACTTGCTCTTCCGCCTCGGCTGGAACGTTATGACCTTCCACGATGTCCCCGAGGCCCACAAGGAACTTACGGCTGAGATCGAGCTGGCCAAGACCGACCTCCGACGTCTAGGTGTTGAGGTGGATTAGTTGCGGTCGTGGGGAGCGGCAGTAGAATGAGATAGAAGGGTCATGAGGATGGGGACTGTCGGGTCATGCACAAACCACCTATCTTGTTCCTATGGTTAGTTGTAAACTACCTAACAGCTTCCTAGTTTGGGACGGGGTGAGGGCATTTCAATAGAAAGAAATCAATTATCACAAAACTCGCAAGTGTTATAGACTACCAATTGGTGGTTTATTAATTCGTTCTCGGTTCTGTACCCATAACTCCCCGATCCAAGATGCGTAAGAATCAACAAGAGCGGCATCGAATTTCGGGTTTGGCCTTTTTTAGTGGTTCATACTCTGCATCATAGACTGGATGTGATTCTTTGTAGCTAAGCCCGCGAAGACCGAGGGAGAGAGATCCCGACAAGGTTTCTATTTCAAGCAACCTCGCCGTAGTTCGGAACATCGAGCGAGACTCATCGGCTAAACCCCATGAATCCTAACTATTTAGTTTCTCTCGATTGGGTATACAGCTCGAAGTATCGTCATACCTCATAAACACGTAATAGGTCATGATCAAACAGATCAAGTCACTCGCTTGTATGTACCTAACGTATGTACTATTTCCCCCTTACTCTTCCCCAACTAGCAATGCGACTACTGTCTTTAGAGCTTCCATCGGATCCTTGTTCTCTTGGATCAGCTTGTCAAATATGCCCGGTATACTTGTCAAGCTACCCTTTGTGTCTTGCCTGTGCCCTACTATGAGTTAGATTATTTATACACGTATCGTGTCGGGTGGTTGGGTTGACTTACACTTCGCCGGAGTCCCTAGCAATAGCCCGATTTTGCTTCGTGCTTCTCCGGTCCAATCGAATTCGATACGCCATTCAATACGGGTACCTGGAACCTCCTCCGGGTCCCCGAGGCTGGTTAGCTCTAGGTCAAGATATGTCCTTCCCAGATGGGGTAGCATATTGGCTTTAGTGAAGCGCATTTTGTCGGCTTGGCCCTCAAACTCATCGTCATCGTCCCCATCGTCCGCTGTCATAGCTCGACGGCCTCGACCCTTCTTCCTTGTATCTGTCCTCATTTCCCTAGCGCATTTTGCCAGCCCTTCACTGCTTCTCAGGTCCCTTTCAACGGCACACCAAAACCGAGCTCTCTTTGTTGCGACGCGGAGCCATTCACTCATAGCCCAAGTTATAACACTAACATTTCTTGTTAGAGCGCTGGTCCCTGTACCTCTAACGACTCGTTCCACGAACGGCCCCAGCTCGCCAACTGCGGACGGCTCAAGACGCGGAACTTTCAGCTCAGCAATAGATAGCCTTTTGGTGTTTACCGTCATTTCAATTGTCGCGGCAAACAGACCTGGTAGTGTTGACGAAGCGGATATAGTATATTTTTGCATGAGTGGTCCCGGATTTCCGGGATCGTCGCGGGGTATCATCGAGACGGTAGATGTGAAAGTCAGGGGGGTAAATACTTGGAGGTAAGGTAATTCTTCCTCCGCTGTCATCGGCACGGGATGATGAGAAATGGGGAGCTTTTCGGTCTCCTCATCAGCGTCATTGTGCGGCGGAGTAAATATGGATGGAAGCGACAGGTTCGATTTGCTAAAAGGGAGAAATGAGATGGGATTTAATGCGGCTTCAAGCCAGTCTTGTGTTGGATCGGGAGCCGTCTCTTTTTCAGGAGGAAGGGTGTGCCGACGGAGTAAATCAAGAAGAGACTCCCTGTCTTCTGGGTCCTTTGGCGCCGTACTAGATCTTCCTCCTTGTTGCAATTCGTGTAAGCGAGTATTCTCACGAGTCGCCAACTCTAGATCTGATTTCAAGCGAGCAACTTCAGCAAGCAGCGAGTTCCGCAGTGCTTTCTTCTCAGCTAAAGCATCAGGCTCTTCAGCATTTCGGGCTGGATGCGATTTTCGCCTCTTCTTCCGGCTTTGTGGTTGTGCCCTAAGCGTTCTCTCTGCCGTTCGCGATGGCGATTCCTCACGTGTGGCTTCTTTTATAAATTCGGAATGACGGAGTGGTGGTTGCTTTAGAGGGGAACTCTTAATTCGCTCGGCTAATACTCTACTCCGTCTTGGGCGTTTGGTAGGTGTGTTATGAATTCCCGCGGGAGATGTTTGGATCGAGGCAGGGTCGGATATGCCTTGCTGTGTCGGCGTAGGTGGGAGCTCTGGTTCTTCCGGTATAGCCTCTCCGGGAGGTGGAGAGCGTCGTAGCACTCGACCTTTAAAGGGGTTGACCAATTCTTCTTCTTCGGCTGAAGGCGCAGGTAATGGACGTGGCGATGGCTTAGTCGGTGTTCTTCGTGGTCTGGAGGACATAGCTCCTGTAGCGCGTCGAATGGGACTCCGTGGTTGATCAGCCGAAGATTGCGTTTGTTGCGCCTCGCGATTCCTTGTTTCTGTATTGTCTGGAAGACTTCCTACTTCTGACGCTGCGGGCGCATCCTCCGAAGGTTGAGTTCTAGAGGTACTTATTCGTTCTAGAATGTCGGGGTTTGATCGCGCAAGGCTAGCTTTTGTCGGCGACGCAAAAGACGGTATCTGATGCCGCGTAGATCTTCTAACAGGCTCATCTTTGGATGGCAGCGCAGTTGAACCGCCTATTGGAATATTCGTCGTGGGCGACGTCTTGCGGCGCTTCGGGGCTGAAGAGTCCATCGATTATCCTAAATGTCCTCTCTTATCCAATCATAATATTTCCAATCGTATATCGACTTCATGGGTTTGGACTGGACTTGGCCGGGTTTCGATAATTCTAAACCTGAATTTGTATTTGCACGTGTTGATGTCTTGTTATTGTTCCACCACCGTAGATTTGACGTGGGATGGGTTATACAAAAAGAAATGGAGAATATAAAGGGCTACTTTGGAGCCTATTTTATTACAGGCGCCCAATTGAACTGAAATGACCCTTTTCCTGTATACTTCACATTAATATTAATAAGGTTGAAATAGGTACATACTTATTTCTAACAACGCGTTCAACTTGTATAAGTGGATGTTGACGCGCCAAAAAGCTAGGTGCTATTTCTTATCTTATCAGCCCTGTTTTCTTTAGCGCGGGTCCAGAAATAGGTCTTCTCAATACGTAGGTACATGCATCATGTAATACAACCTACCTATGTATTTAGCCGTATACATAGTTTACCACGTGATACAGCGAAGATGCTGTACCTGCCGCTAATTTGCCCCCTCTCCCAATCTTCTTCCGATGACGTGAGGTCGACAGGAAAAAAAGGTCAAACTATTTTCCCCTTTTATTTCATTCGCCGTGTTCTCAATATCACGCTTGAAGTGGCATACGTTGGCCTTCACAATGCCGATTACTACAAGGCCTTTAATAAGGGCTTCTAGGCTTGGGTCGCTTATGCGACAGCCTCAGGCTCCTCGTGTCTTCTATTCAGGCGGTTCAAACCTACCTGGTGGCACTCCCGGTGAGGCTTCGGAGCAGGCGGTACCGCTTGGTCTCTATTACGAAGCTGTCCTTAACAGGCCGCAACCTATTCCCGACGTCAAGCCCGAAGAGCCCCCTACTTCATCACCTAAATCTCCCCGGAGCACCGTCAAGAAGGCACCCGCCAAGAAGTCCAAGGATGAGGCCACCCCGTCGTCTTCGTCCTCTTCTACTGGGCCTGAAACCTCCGCAAAGCCAGCGACAGCACAAGAAAAGGCACGTATTATCTTTGGCTCGCGACTCGCCGGCCCAGCCGAGAGAGCCGAGCGCCTTGAAGCCATCCGGAACCGCAGTACGCTAATAGCCGGCGTCTTAGTCCCCCCGCGGCCAGAAGAGCCAGACAACTGCTGCATGAGTGGGTGCGTGAATTGTGTCTGGGACCGCTACCGCGACGAGATGGAGGAATGGGTTAGCGCGTCTGCGATGGCCGAGAAAGCTCTGCAAGCGCAACAATCGCAACAAGGAAAGCCATCCAAAGAGGTTCCAAGCGCAGCCAAGGTTACGGAAGGAGGGCCATCGCGTCCAACCAGTGCTACAAGCATGGATGACGATGGTGGCGGCAGTGAGGCAAACTGGCAGCCGGACTTGAAGATGGCTGATGGACCCAAGATTGCCAAGGACTTTTGGGACGATGACCTATACAAGGACGTGCCGGTTGGCATTCGAGAGTTTATGAAACAGGAAAAGAGACTTAAAGAAAAACATATCAGGGAGGGTACTTTCGGCGCTTAAAGAAAGATGGCTACATCATATATACCCCTGTCGAGCAATAAAAATAATTCGCCAAAGATCCGCTTCACATTCGAGTCGGCTTTATGGAATGTCCGAAATTCTTATATTTTTTTGATATTCGGCTTGGAGCCTAAATTCCCGATGCGTATCGAGTTGCTCGCGGTGTCTATCTAACACGCCATGTCTATCCTACCTATCCGAAAAGGAAAGACTCCAACCGCACCCAGTCACTGACTGCACCTAAGCAGAACCGTTCCCTTTTGTTTGCTTCTTCGCCAGCTCGTCATGTAGGTCAATATCCGTTGCCTCCCACGGATAGCATATCCATTCATCGCCTATCGTTCTCGCTGCCAGATATCGCGATTGCTCTATCATGTCTGAGGGCAATGTACCCTTCTTCTGCTTGTCCTTGTTCTGTTGTATCTGTCAGCAGCTGTATTGACAGACCTCATGGTATCCTGGGACTCGCGATCACTTACATGTAGGACGAAGATGCTGAACTCTGTCTTCTCGTCATTGCCCAGCTTCTTCCGCGCCTCCTCGACATCCTTCTCCAGTTCCTTAACGGCGTACTCTAGCGTCGTTCGCGTGTCGTCAACTTCGTCCACGATCAGGATGCGCTTGCCGACCAAGTTCTGGATCTCGCCTAGGCTGCTCAGGTCAAGCCATTGCGTGCGGGTGACTTTAGTTCCAATCTGATCTATGACGCCTTCGCCCGCGCTCGAGGAATCCTTTACGGGCAGTTGCTCGTATAGGGAGAGGCCAATGGCCTGGATAGGGATATTGGGGCTGCCAGGCTGTTTGAGGAAGGAGCGCAAGATTCGCGCGGGCACATAACCACCACCGCCGATGGCGATAATGAGTTGCGGGTTGAAGGAACTCAGAATCCTGGGGGCTGCCTCCTGGCAGAGCTTGTGAACCTGTTGGTCGCCAAATCGGTTAGATAATTGCAGACGCAAACCAACTTTTTCGAATTTTCAGACAGCATAGCCAGTTTCTCACCGGCTCCCCGAAGCAAGAAGCAGGAACAGCGGGGTTTATGTTCAAGTGAGGTTGCAATAGGTAAACGAGCAAGATCAAGATCTGCTTACATCGTTGTAAGTGACGTAGATCTTCTCCACCATCTTAGCTGATGCAGAAGATATAATAGTGGGGGAAATCCGATGTTTTTACGGCTTGTGTGCTATTGAAGAACTCAGGAAATTTTTTAGAAGAAGAGGTGAAGAAGCTGGCGTTAAAGGATCATATAGAAAAAATAGAGAAGAAGGATTCCTATATAGAAAAAGGAAGGGCTAGAGGGAAAAGTTTCGAGTTTGAGTTGCGACTGGGACTCGATGGGAAAGAAACTTTTAGTGGGGCAACGAATTTAGAGGGCTTTTTTACGTGGGGCTTTGGAGGGGTCATTAGGACTTATTGGAACCATTGGAGAGGTAAGGAGGGACCTTTTACAGGTGCGCAACCATTTCTGCAGCGACAAATTAGGCAAGTCACTGCCACTAGGACCTACACCGTGCAGACCGTGCAGACCGTGACACTACAGCTTGGGGTACCTACAGGTCTACATACCACCAACACTCTAAATTCACGGCCATCTCCGCTACCTTTAAATCTTCCGCCTAGTGTACCTCTCTGACTAACCTAACCTCCACCACTCTTACCCTATGTATACATATGTTGTACCTAAGGTACCTAGTTATATAAGACGAAAACATTCACTAGGTATATTTCACTCACGTAAATATCATGTTTCTGGATTATTTATAGAATATTCTCCGCTGTGTAACATAAGATGTTTAGGTATGTACCTAGTAAAATAAAAAAAAACATAACTAGGATATCGCTGCAGGCCACGTGAAGTTGAATAGGTAGGTGCATACACATACAATATACCTTTTATGGTGGAGAACGCCGAAGTTAAATGGCTTTGATAGAAGTTTTATGTATGAGACGAACGGGAAGAACGAAGATATGTTGACTTAAACTTAGACTTAAAACTTAATACGTTTCCTTCGCGCATCCACTATAACTACACCATACATGTATGTACTACGCATTGATCTATCAACTCTAGAGATACTTAGGATTCTCATATTAGCATTACCTAGACGTCAAGACCTATACATACACTCATCCCCTTTACTAGAAGTAGTAGCGAATGGAACAGTGGGCTCCGCCTGGATCACGGACATCAAATCTCACAGACTCACATTACCTGGCTTCGCCCCGCGAGGCCATAGCAGCACTATCTCCATATGCACCCCAGCAGGCAGCCACTTCTACCTCAATCACTCAACGAGGCTAGAATAAACATCCCTCTCTCCATGTTCTGGCCTTCTTCGCGAGAACCCATGCGGAATCCGTCAGAACCCCATCTTGGTGGATACTAGGATACCCCCGAAAGAAAAATACCATTCCTCGTGCCGTCTCTAGATCCCTCAGCTGAGCGGGATCTATATCGACCCGATGTTCTGGTTCCTCTGCGGTTTGCCTACTACCACGGAGGAAAACTGAGTCCTTGGCAGTATAAAATTGTATCACTTACTCTCCTAAGATCTGAGGTTATATACCTCAGAGCAGCATTTGACGGACACGTTGCGTTGGAGGTTTTACATATGGATATCTTCTCGCTTCTCTGGCGCCTCGAACGGAGAGCTCTTTACGATCCGAGATGCTTGGAGTGTCTATATCACCGGGAGTGGACATTTATAGATCCAAAAGATCAAGCAATGACCACGTACGAGCCAATAGGCTTCGCAACTGCGTGCGCAGCGTACAAAAAGCGCACCCGGAACGGAGATCTACACGACAGTTTCGCATATGAATCGCCAAGAGCGGACGACGTCAAAATAAATGATGCCAACTTGGACGAAAAAATAAAGAGCTTTCTCGACGGGCTACATATGGCAAGCGTAGACCCAGAGGAGGTAAATGGAACACGGGTAGACGAGACCGGAGAGTCGTCAAGGAGACGGAATTCGACATGACACCACGTGCATCCGGTTCGTGAAAGAGGAGCCGAGAAAGTACGGTCTTTTTAGCAGCTTGAAATTTAATATTCAGCGTCATGGCCCTAAGAGGTATTAAAAACTTAGAACAACCTTGTGTAGAGCCACTTACTGTTGAAATATCGATTATGGAAAGGGTTTAAGATTAATCCGAGCAGCGTTGACAAAATAGACTTAGATAGGTACCTAACTAATAATTAATATAGTTTTTTACTTTAATATGATGGTCATTATGCTTATAGTTTGGCGTTGGGAATGTGGATATGTTCTACTATTCGGGGATTTAGACGAGGCTATCCGAGTCAACCAAGGATTACAGAGTCTGATCTAATGGGGGTGCAATCAGGTTCAACATTTGGATACCGGTCGAGTAATAATTGAATCTAGTAAATTATGTAGTACCTGTCTAAATTCTATCCTACGAAATCCAAGAAGCCACCGCCGAAGAAGTCTTCCATCCTGGGGAATATCGCATGCTCTGACATGTCGAATGATGGGAAAATCGGCTCAGATTCAAGTTGCTGAGCTTCTGGTGAGCATACTTCCCCCGTGTGGTATCCCATCGTCTCATGATGATTGGGGCCATGACTATTGACCCCGACCGGTGTGGCTATTTCGTCTTGCTCACCGTCCTGATTCCGAGGATGTGTTCTTGTTAGCGTCTGATGGTCGCTCATCGAGCCTGAATCGCCGCTAGTTCGGGATTCCATTTTGTGCTTGGCAAGCGCCCCGTACTTGAAAGACCAAGCTTTGCCAGGGGACGTCCTGATCCATTGGTCGACTTGTATGATCAAATCTCGACTAACTTGATCTGAGATCTTTGACTGCGATTCGTCGTAATGTGCGAGGAGTAGGGCGCAGTACCCGATGCACAGGCAGAGGCACGTAGGGATCGCATCCATGAGGAAGGGCGGCATTTCCAGGAATGTTTTCAAAACGAGCATGGCATACTTACACGTATTAATTCGCAAGGTGTTGCCATCATCGCTTTTGTTTCGTTGTGGTTGCGTCGGAGCATGGCCTTCATTGTCACTTCCATCTTCACCATCCATCTCTGAGAGGAACGTCCGAGGCCTCAGTCCTTGCCCGACCTCCTCCAGCGACCGAACAGCCAGGATGAGGCAGGCAGCGTGATATCCGATTTTCAGCATTGACGATGTCGGGAGGCCTTGATGGCTTAGCAGGTGTGCTCAATAGCCTACTAGGTCAGACATAAAACTCACCGAGAAGATGATTCCATTTCTCTTTCCACGATAAAAATTCTTTACATTCGCCTCCATCGCCAAGATACGACTGATGTGTGAGCTTCTGATGTAGAGTTGAATACAGCAATATCTCAGCAACAAGCATCCCATCTTGCATAGTAGCTTGGTAGAAGTTGAGCAAAATGTTGCATTGGTTGATGTAAGAAGCTGGTATGATGGATGGCCTGCCTGTCGTCGCAGCCCAACTATAGGACAAGCGATGTATTAGTTACCAAAATGAACCACGAATATTAATACTTACTGGAGATGATGGAGGCAAATTTTAGACCATAAGTGTATGGCTTTATGATCCTCGCTCGTTAAACTCCCTTGTCTTATGCTGTTTATTATCTTGGAGAAGCTGATACTGAGCATAGCTTGCTTAGCACAGTAACCGGTCAATAACCAGCTGTCGACATAGTCGACTCCGTTCTATTTGAAGTCAGAGAGAGGTTATCATGTTATCATGGATATCAACCAAGATCACAGCCACATACACCACCTGGGCTATTTGCATTGTTGCTCATTATCAACACAGCATTAATCTCTTCGAGATTCAGGGGGCTCGATAGGAGAGCTTGTCCTAGTGTGATTCGAACCTGTTCGTATATCTGCCTATGCATCGATGACCCGCATATATCGCTACGGTAGACAATGCCCATTAGACAGCAGACGCTGTGCAAGAAAGCGGATACTCTACGAGTGTCGCTACTTGCAGTCAAGTCATCTACGCCACAGACGAGGAGGTTGTGACTTTGATAGCGGAAGAAACTTCATCTCATGTCAATAAGCACACTGCTACCTGAGGTGGGCATTCGCTATCAAAGCAGGTTTCAGGCTCACAGGTGGATTAACTCATTTGCAGTCTGTTCGTCAAGAAGCTGGAGCTGCACAAGATCAACATTAATATGTTCCAGCAACCTCCTGTAGCCTCTAGTAATTTTCTGCGATATTGATCTAAGCACGACGATCGGTGCAGACTGAGCCCCTTTATCGGCTGGGGCCGAAAAATACTCGGGAATCTGGTTTTCGTGTTCTGAGCGTAATATGTGGCCGTCACCAACACTAGAAGAACTCTTACTAGCCAATGCTCGACCATTTTGGGATTGAGCACCCGAAGTCAGGTCTTTGAGCATTGACTTAATCTCTTGCAATTCACCTTCATACCGTTGAAGCCTAATATGCGTGTAAGCCTACTACAGAAAGCTGGGGATAATGGTCCAGAGCCACTCCTAAACCTAAGGATTACAAGTATACCTTTCTTCGATGTTCGAAGCAGCTGGCTCGGGGTTGGAATTGGATGAAGATACTACGTTTTCTCCACGGAGAGAACATTCAATTCTTTACACAGACTATTAGTTAGCGCTTTTAACATTCGCCGTGCAAGAATAGGTACATAGGGTATGCGTAGATGCGCCAAGGATATTATTTCTGCGAACCTCAATGTCTGGCACCGATGGCAACCCTGCGCACCAGGATCATATTCGCATCTGCACTTCAGCTTCTGGCATGACAGGCAAGAGAATGCCCGGCGCCGTCGCTTCTGCGGTTCTCCGGTCGGCTTGTTCTCCGCGCCGCGACGTTTTGCAGATTTGGGAGACGGAGATGGTAACGTCTCCTCATGCTCAAGGTTATTGATGCGCAAGCCGTTGGTAGGTTTCATTCTATGCACGGTTGAGTGGCCTATTGAAATTATACAGAAATTAAATCATTACACATCGCCGACGGAAATCGAAGGCGGATTACGAAAGTATTTGTTGGACGGTAGCGACAACGCGGTAGCGATGCGCGCTATCGGAAGACCCACCGATACCTTCCTTCCGGATTGAAAATGCCCGTCGGGTATCGGCGGAACTTCTGGCCTAACCTTTTGGATATCCACTTTTTAAGGGGTCACTCCTTTATTTATATCCTTCATTCAATCCAAACGCGAGCCATATATGTCAATATATAGTAGTTCTTATATTCTAGTGCTTGAGATGCAGGTACGGCATATACGAGGTTTATCTACCCGGGGCTCTATGCTAGCAGATTAGGTATATGTAGCCTAGTACCTACCTACAGCAATCTGGTGAAAGATTCCAAGAGCTACGTCTTTCATTTAGAAGCATTGCTGTTCATAGAGATTATCATTATGCCAAAAGGCAAACAAACCAGTTCCAAGGTATAAGATGCACTTGTTTGCTATGTTTGTGTGCGTTATATGTCTTTTAAGGTCATTGCACACCCTGGTTTATAGAAACTATGTCCAAGGAAATATATAAATCCAAAGAAGCCAGGCCAAATGAACATTTTTAAATAAGAATATTTTCTATAATGAAGTAGCTGGCTTCTTATCTCTGATAAATGAATTGTTGCCTAGAATTGCACTTTTATGTTTTATAGTAGATAATAAATGTTATTATAAGGGCCAATCTACTAACGGGTTGCTTTTTTCTAAAAGTATTCATGTGCCTAATTCACAACTCTTCACTACTTAAAGAGAAAGCTATAATACTAAAGCTTAATAATGGAATAATCATTACTACTTCCATATTCAAACTACTGTAAGACAGCATTGTTCTCTCAATTTTTATGGTTACTTCTACTTACACGCAGTCCTTCTGTGTCGTATTTTACTCTCCTAGTTCAACTTCTATCTCTACTCTATGATATTTCGAGTGCGTGAATCTACCCATATCCACTTTTTTCCTAGTCTTCAACCGTAGTTTCCTGTTCATCCTGTATCCTCCGCTATGATTGGCGCAAATACATCTTGCTTGGATATACGGATATACGGTCTGGAATACCAATCGATTCTATCTGCGTTCCTTCCAAGGTCGACGAAGGACATCATACGCCTTCCTTCTGACTTCAATTATTACTGGCTATATCTGCCTAATTCACTAATTCATTTGTCCTCGGACTGCTACCCTATTCCTTCCCAACCGGCCCTCCATAGTATCTTCAAGAACGGCCCGTGGTATAAGCAAGGTAGGCACCTACTTGCCGAGGCAACTTCTCCTTATCTTGTCCTTTCACCCTACTAGATATTTGTATTCCAACTGATTCTATTATTTCACCTCGTCCTGGTTGGAAAATCACCATGGCTAAACGGATATAGGCTCCAGTCACAGCAGCCTCCCTCTTCTTGTCTTCATAAACATCATCATCCCTCCTCAAAAGATAAGGAAACACGTTCTACGGTAAGAATATGACTCTCCACCATTATGACCTCTCGATGCCCATTCTTCATACCTACCATCTACCTCAATCTATCGTGTTAGTGCTATACCTTCCCTCGCCGATATAGCCACAACTGGTTCGACCCTTCTTCCTTTCTTCATATTGTCTCACCAACGTTGACATCCTACCAAATCAGTAACCTAATACTGCCATCTAAGTCACAAGTGATAGGCAAGTCAGTCCTCCTACTGTCCTGTCATCTATCCCACCTTATAGTCCATTTAGCTTGACACTACACTACCAAGTACTCACCAGATTCAGACGAACTAAGCTACTGACATTATAATCATAGTTGACACTTAAACGACCATGGGTCCTGATATTGATTCACTGCCCGGCTCTTGGGGGTGCCGCCGGCTTAGTCCACGGGGAGGGTCGGAGGAGGAGCGCCCACGAGACAGCATTCAAGCTGATATTGAACGTCGCTTTCGAGAAATGCCATCACACGTTGGTCGTAGCACTATTAACAACGATGAAGCAGACCAGCACGAAGAGGACGAGGCATTGGCAGAGGATATTGCTCAGGTGATCGAGGTGATTGATCTAACCGTGCCTAAGCCGCCCACAGCCGCAGCAAGAGCACCACGAAGACCTCGAGAGAAACCTGCAAAACGTAACCCAGAAATAGTCCCCAGTCAGCATCTAAAAATATATGACTACGGGAACCGAATACTAAAGCGTGGTGTTCTTATTGAGATGGAAGCAGTTCCAGCGCTACGACAAGCGTCATTCCTACTTATCCAGGATATGATGCTCACTGGGAATGGCATCGTCCTCCGAGGGCTCCCTTTAACGCGCGCAAGAAACTTAAGAGGACAATTACCGCGACTCCGGAATGAACTTATCTTTATGCTTGAGATTGACCAAGACGACTACCGACCTGATGAGGAACAGGCGGCGATTGAAATACCTTTAACCAAGGTTAGAGGGGTTCGGAACTTTCTCATTACCAATAAGGACTTTCCCGAACACCGGTTTCCTAACGGAATATATAAGGATACTCAAGAGATAGAAGAGAGGGGAGTCCTCATATGCCGTTGGAAGTGCAGGACCATCTGGAGTGATGCTATGAAGCGGTGTAATGGTAAGCCTCCTATCGAATTCGAGGTATCGCGTATGACCTACGAGGAGGTGCCAAAGGAAAGATACCGCACTCCTGGTTCCTGCTTGACAAACAAGTGGCGTGGCGGGATAGTCCGCGGCGGCTCGTTCGTCCCGGGCCGGACAAATGACTCGCAGATGATGGTAGATGTTGATGACACTGAGGACCAATCTGGTGCATTTCCTGATGAATGGATTCCGAGGAAGCCAGGGCAGCAATATACTTTTGGTGATATGTTCTGCGGAGCCGGAGGAACATCATGTGGTGCTAGGGCTGCTGGCTTTCGTATCACGGTGGCTTGCGATTATGCAAAAGGGGCCTGCAATACTTACCGTGAAGAGTTTAGAGAAGCAGAATTGCATGAAGATGATATGTATAACTTTATCGTATCAAGGCAAACTTCCACTAACCATATTGATGTGCTTCACCTATCACCGCCGTGTCAGTACTGGTCGCCGGCCCACACTACTCCTGGCGCGGGTGACGAGGCGAATATCGCAATCCTGTTTGCCTGTCATGAACTGGTCAAGATCTTCCGTCCACGAATTTTCACGGTAGAACAAACATATGGTATTCTCCACTCGAGATTCGAATACTATTTTAATGCTCTAATTCACGGCTTCACTCGGTACGGCTATTCCGTACGATGGAGAGTGGCTAACCTACTTCAATGGGGAGCGGCTTCGCAACGACAGCGGCTGATTATATTCGGCTCCTGTCCAGGTGAAGAATTACCACCATTTCCGCCAGCTACGCACTCAAAAGATCCAAATCCAGACCAGGGGACCAAACCTTACAAGACAGTCAGGCAGATTCTGAGTAAGATTCCCCGAGATGCATTACTCTATGACCCCCTCCACAGCACCCGCAAGCTTAAAGAGTTAAGAAATAAGCGGTGGAACCCCGATGTACCGCTTGCCCGTACTATTACCTGCGGTGGTGGCGTAGGAAACTATCACTACAGTGGGAAGCGTGACTTCACGCTTCGAGAATACGCAGTACTTCAAGGGTTTCCCGTGAACTATAATTTTCAGCAACCGGAGCAGAAGCGGCAAATCGGCAATGCTTTCCCACCTCTTGTAGTCCGGACGCTTTACAAGCACCTCCGCAGGTGGCTGGACCAGCAGGACCGAGTGTATGTCGATGGTGAACTCTCGGAGTCTGAGGATAGCGATAGTGGCGACGATGATGGTATGCTAGAAGAGGTGGAAGACCCTGCCGATGATAGCGAGGTGGAATATCTCGGAGGGCTAGTAATCGACCGAAACGATAGCGTACAATACCTAGGGGGACGATATTTACATCAGCAAGGTAGTGAGCCACTCATGATCGACGACTCGGAGCCAGATATCATGGAAATAGATGCCATGAGCGAAGATGTTCACAGTCCTGACATTTGTATCGACGCGGTTCAGGCGGTAGGAAATGATCCTTTTCATCCAATCCAGATTAAGTGAACGGAATGGACGCTGGTCATATCATTTACGCAAGAGCATTGAGATTTACAGTACGACTTTGGAGGAATTTCATCGGATTTGCAGTTAGACTTAGAGGATATAAGCACGGGTTCTAGCACTGCTACTGAACCTCCGAACACGAGTCGCGCTACTGTGCTCTCTATGAAAGGGGATAGACTACCCAGGCATCGACCAATGCAATTTAGACAGACGAGATAGATCAGATCACATCTGCTACTACTAAGTTTACGGATACTCGATCGTAAGCTTATAGACATAATGGAATTATTCCCACTCCCCGAATAACAAACAGTGTAGCGTTGGTTTCGACGTTTCTATTTTCCACGACAAATTCTTAACCCCCGAGTTATTTTCATTTCCAGGTCGTACGTATGTGATGTAGAAGAACTAGACCGACCATTCTCATTGACTTAGAACGGTTAGCCTTGAGACAGCTGTGAGCTTATATGCATGAAAATACACGCGAATCGTAAGATCCGGGGATATTAACTATGGTAGTATTTTATTTCTATGATGAAGTTGGTCACTATCGAGCCTGGGTAAGGTTTGGCAGCTGTAAGCGATACTCCCGAGAATCATAGTATGCTGAGTAGCTATTTTAGGCGGCGGATAGCCCATTACAAACCAAAGCCTGTATCAACACACAGTGTTCGCTTGTAGAGCATTAAGGGGTCCGTCCAGCGGCTTAGAAGCTGTGGGTTATGTTCTCGAGCACGACGATGAGGCTGCTAGCGAGGTGAGCTTGTCGAATCGGGTCGCGGAGCCTACGACAACTCACTCGCCTCACGAGCAGGGGCGAAAGTCTAGAACGTTAGAGCTGCGCCATTGGCCCAGACTAGTCGAATATGGGAATGCTGTTGAAGTTATTATTGTTCCGCGAGTGCGAGGACGAATCGGGGATGGCTTGGGAAAAGCACGTCAAAGGGGCAATGCTACGTATATTCGCAAGACATAGAATTACAAGCATATCAAATCGTCGGTAGCTAGTATTTCATTAAATTTAGGGTATTCATATTAGAGGTAGCTATCCGGCTCGTCCTAATCTAGCAGTGCCTTTGAGGCTTGAAGGAGCCTTGTTGTACGTTATTCCCGTGGCTGTTGGCGACTGTCGGTATTGAAATTGTTGGCACCATTGGCAGCCTTTCTCCAGCCTCTCTACACAGTACTCAACTAGCCGTCCACAATAGTACGTGTTCGACTTCCGAGGCTTAAGTTTGGTAAATAGTACGAATCCGAGATAGAAGCCAAGAGACAAGAGGGGCCGCCATGCAGCCAGAGTCCACAACGGAAGAGACTGTCTGCAGAAGCGGACTTCGCTAGCTGAATGCAACGGATCCGAATCCCTAAAGAAAGCAGCCGACCTACTGAATGGAAACTTACACTGTAACTCGACATGGCTTTGGGCTAAGTTACTATGTAGATTTAGGAGTAAATACACTGCGCCACTGCGTGCTAAGTCTTTGCTTTACCGGACTTATGTATTACTTTTTAAAAAGCCTAGAAACTAAAGAGTGATATAGTAGGTATCTTCGGCTTTGGCGGCCCTTACTGGCGTTTGCAATGGAAGAAGCAGTTTTATGTACCTAGATGCTTAAGTCCTGCCAAAACCCGGCTTACTATGTACACAAATAGCAACAAACAGCGACGTGAATTCTCGGGACGCTCGGCATTCGCAACTATCCCTGTAACAAATAAAGAAATGGCGAGGAAATCTGATGATTCTTTAGTATACGGTAGTTAGTGTATATTGAAAACTCTGCTTTTGTCAGCAAGGCAAGTTACATACGTGTTGAGAGCCAGGATCCAATTTTGGATTCAAGATCTATGGGGATGATGTTGTAATGCGGCTGCACAGCTCGTCACTTAGATGCTCCATCTAAGACATGAATACGAATGTACGACGTTGGAGACCCAAGATTGGAGAGTTCTAGACCGTCGAGGTCGTCAAGTCGTCGCCACGGATTTAAACTTGTAAGATGGCTTTGGGCTGATGCACCGGACGGACGGTAGCTTTTCAAATTAGAATTGGAAGAGCTTACACAGTAGCCGAGATATATCAACCGGTTAAAAGTTGCAGGGTTTAGGTACTACATGCATATACACCACATCTGTACCTGGCATACGGATTATAGCGGATGGATCCGATCTCTTTTTTTGGAGTACATACATGTATGATAGGGCAGACTGGAGAGAGGACATCCAATTTCAACGTGCAGCCGGTCGAGATGCAGTAGCTGGACATACATACGTACTGCATCATGTAAGGATCCTAAGGGAAGTTGTATTATCATAGATCGATGTGTTGGTAAATAGCTGAAGTAGACTTTGCATAATAAGATGAATTATTATCATGCATATTTGTGGTTATGCAACTCAATTCAATTCCTATGCGTGTTGTTCTCAATCTCCAAAATCATGAAATCGTTTCCACTGCCGAGCTTTTCATCCCAGCACCAACATCAAAGAGAAATTCGGAGTGACGTACCACCCTTGCGTTACGACTGGCATGCCTCATCATGCCTCATCATGATTCGTCATGAAAGAAAGAAATATTTACTGTGGGAAAATCCGTGCGAAGAGACTAAATCAACATCAGATGAACGGGAGATTATTACCATACCTATTAGCTAGGGTGCGAATTCGACCATCTCGATTAGGTATCCATGTTTTTTAATATGTATCTTATTATTTTCGATCTATCAGATCTCGGCAACTGGGTTTGTTTGTGCAAGGAGGCTAGGCTAAGTACATATGTAGAGACCCCCTTCTAAATTCTATAATAGAATGTAAGATTTCGCGAGCTGGATGTGAAGGTCGAGACTTGGATCCATTGAACTAATATAATATTTATAATATAGTAGAAATGAAGAGTCTGTAGCGTAGTAATATAGATTTCAACGTATTGCTAGCCAAGAGCAGTAAGCTTAACCATTAAACATCGACGATTCGTGGTTCCTATTTCGTAGCCTGATCTCCGAAATAAGGCTGCTCAACAGCCATTGGAAGCCTCTTCCAGTAGGTATACGGTGTGGTGTTACTGGCGTCGTTGTGATAGTGACTGCATTCTGTTCCTGACTAGTCATGGTCACCCCTTAATTAGCCATGCAGGACCCTGGGTTTGCCAAGCCAACCTGTGCCGATCGTCATTTTAAAGGCCTGTCAACTACTCCTAATGCTTACCTCTGCTCTAGCTTCACGATACATGTAATACGCGTATAATCACAGTAGCAAATAGAAGTACACAAGAATTTAGGCTTTTTAGCTACCTGGTCGATACTACGCACATGGTACAAGAACCGAAAAGCTATGCGAGTAAACGTCATCCCGACGCACAGAAACGTTCGGCAGAGGGAGGGACAAGAAGATCAACATAATCCTCAGTGGCTTGAAAACGTTAATCAAACCATGTACTATGCGTATAAGCGTCTTAACCGATAGATATTACCTAACGGACTTTACATTACATACTGCGAGCTATACATTAGGGACGTAGGACGTTATACTTCTTACCTTAGGTACCTGGTAGCCAATAGTGACACGCGATATCTCATTTTTAGACGCGTTCAAACTTACGATACACTGATGTACTTTTTGCATGTCCAATCAGACCGGTAATATTCGTTAGTTTGTACAAGACGAAGGAAGAATGAATGTAGTATGGAGTAACTCTCCTTTTCCCAATCTGCCACTCAGCCCCCTTTCTCTCTTGGCTTTTACACTATTCTTGGTATCTTAACAGGCCGCCCGTGCGCGTCCGCTCAAAAAACCCCACAAACTAGCGAACGTTGCCAGGGATGTAGAAAAGAAAAGGACCCTGTCGACAGGCCTGGAAGCTCCACAAGCGACGATATACCGAAAGGAGGTGAGACAATTCAGGCGAGCCTCGCCATTGGGACGCCGGGTCACTTAGGGCAGAACTCGACGATCTGAATTAGGCCAGTAATAGTATGTACTGACCGCTATACTGCTAGGCGAAGAAATACTCCGAATTCATTGCATCGCCTAGTACTAGCCAAATCACGGGTGGCCGGGTAGCGATGGAAGCCCATGTACTCCCCTTGGCCAATGTGTAGATGCTAATTTCAGACGAAGGCATAGAAAAGAGAGCCTATGCCGTCTCTTACAATGCCTCTTTTTCCTCTTTCACTCCCATCAAGCTTCGGCCAAGATAGTCACTCTTTTGTGCTTTCGGCATCATCATTCTTTTTTGGAATATTTACTATTCCAGTCCATTCTTTAAGCAGTTGCTGTTTTTTGCGAAGTTTGATAAAAAATGCGTTTCTCTACCCACGGCTCCGCGGCCGTGGCCATGGCGGCCCTCGCCAGCGCCACTGCCCCGGTCTCTGAGCGCCATCTCCTTGACCTCGACGTTTCCAAGGACCTGAGCCAGCCCATCTCTGCTAACGTCGATTTGGGTGTGGACTTGAGCGGTACTACTCTCGTCGCCGGTGTTGTTGCCGGTGTGGCCGTTCCCCCTCTAGTTGGTGTTGGTGCCGATGTCGAGGTTGCTGTTGTTTGTGACACTTGCTACACCAAGGGTAACATTAACGCCAGCATCTCCCTGGACAACGTTGTCCCTGCTCTCAGCCTGACTCTCAAGGACATCGAGGCCAAGCTCGACCTCGACATCAGCATTGGCGCTGCCGCCGTCATCGCTGTTAACCTGTTCACCCCTCCCGCCCCTATCTCTCTCCCCCTCCCTGGTCTTAAGGTTGATGCTCTTATCTCCCTTGACCTTGTCCTCGGTGTTGATACTGCTATCGACCTGTCCGCTGGTATCGACCTGAAGCTCGTGGAGGATGCTACGATCGAGACCGACATCTTGGCCGGAAAGATCCTGGATGCTGCTTTCTCTGGACTGTCCGTCCAGGTCCTACCCATTGAGGTCCGAATCGGCTGCACCAAGCTGTTGGCTGATCTCCGTCTCCGTGTTGAACTTGGTGTTGCTGCCGAAGTCGACATTGACGACATCATCCCCATCCTTGACCTCCCTGAGATCGGTGCCGGTCTCGAGGTTGCCGTCTTCGCCAACTTGCTTGAGTACGTCGGTTTCTTCTGCGCTACCCCGTCGTGCCCTCTCTCCAAGGAGTCGTATGGCCTGAACGTTGGTGCTGCTGTGGAGCTCGATGTGTCTGTGGAGGACCTCCTTTCCATCCATCTTGCTCCTACCATCTCCACTGCTCTCCTCAGCTACCCTACGACTACTCTCTGCGAGCATCCCTCGTACACCCTGTCGGTCCCGACTCTTACCGCTACCTCGGCTTCCGCCTCCATCACTGGCACTGCTTCTGCTTCTGAGTCCGGATCCGGCTCTGCCTCTATCACTGCTACTGGCTCCGGCTCTGCTTCCGCTTCCGGCTCTGCCAGTGCTCCCGGATCTGGTTCCGCTAGCGGCTCTGGTTCTGCCACTGCCCCCGGCTCTGAATCTGGAAGCGCCACTGGTTCCGGCTCCGAGTCCGCTACTGCCACCGCTCCTGGTTTCCCCATTGGTACTGGCTCTGTCACTTCTGCTACCTCTGCTACCCTACCGGTCTCTTCTGCCATCCCTACCGATGGCTCTATCACCTCGACCGTCACCAACACCCAGACTTTCACCATCACTCAGTGTGCTGCTTCCGTGCCTAACTGCCCCGCTGGTTACGCTACCACTGCTACTCTCATCCACACTACCGTCTACACGACCGTGTGTCCTGCTACCCAGACTGGTGCTATCACTGCTCCCCCGCCGAAGCCCACTCACAGCAAGTCTGCCACTCCTGTGACCTTCACCAAGACTATCGTGACTCTTGTCCCTTGCTCCGAGGCCTCGACTTTCACTCCCCCCACCAACATCCCTACTGCTCCTTACCCCACCGGTGGCAAGGCTGTTCCCAGCACTACCCCCGCTGGCACCCCTTCCGCTAGCCACCCTGCCGGAGTTCCTTCCGTCTCGAACCCTGTTGGCACTCCTTCTGTGACTGGTCCTATCGTTCCTTCTCAGAGCGGTTCCGCCGGCATTCCCTCTGTCACCGGCCCCGCTGGTAACCCCTCTGTCACTGGCCCTGTCGGTCCTTCCCAGAGTGGTCCCGCTGGTGCTCCTTCTGCCAGCTTCCCTGCCGGAACTCCTTCCGTCTCGAACCCTGCTGGTGCCCCCTCTGTCACTGGTCCCAGCGGTCCTTCTCAGAGCAGCCCTGCTGGTGCTCCTTCTGCCAGCTACCCCGCTAGCTCCGGCTTTGGCTCCGTTACCGTCCCCGGTGGCAAGCCCCCCGGAACCTACCCTCCCGGTGGTAACTCTAACACTGTCCCTACTGGTACTGCCAGCAGTGTTCCCGGTGGCCCTGTTTACCCTACTGGTGGCTCACCTTCTGGCCCGGCTTTCCCCACCGGCGGCTCGCCTTCTGGCCCTGCTTTCCCTACTGGTGGATCGCCTTCCAGCCCCGCCACCCCGACCGTTGTGCCTCCTTACCCCACTGGCCCCATCGGCGGTGGTTCCAACAACACTGTGCCCGCCGTTGCTCCTACGTCTCCCCAGACTTTCAGCACCTATGTGCCCACCTACGCGCCCAGCGCCAGCCCGGTCAACCCGGCGTCCTCTGGATACCCCACCATTCCGGGTGAGACCCCCATCCCGACTGCCGGTGCCGCCAAGGTTGGCAGCGGTATCGCTCTCGCCGCCGCCGGTGCTTTCTTCGCCCTTCTATAAGGGATGAAGTAAAATATATATATAAGGATGTAGTTAGAATAAGGGGAAGGTCTTCTAATATGTAATGTTTCATTGGAAAGCAAGCGTTAAACGTGTTATCATAGCTTGGGTATATATACATTGTACCATTTATGTTCATGACAGCTTGTAGATTTAAAGAATCTTGGCCGTTTACTGTTTTTGTGTTACTGCGTGATATGATCTGTGTTAATATTTATCTATCTACTTGGTGCTTATGTCGTGATGAGTGGTTATTAAGGCGACTTATATCAATGTGCTTATGATTGGCCATGTGCTAGATTCCTTCGTATATGTTAAATATGACATTGTGCTTTTTACTGTCACTGGAACTATTGTTGCTACATTAATGTCAACATATACTTAAAGAACATTACTCATTAATATTAATTATCACGTTTTATATTTACAATGCTCCGTTATATCCTTTCATCTGATTCTCATTCATCTCAAGTTTGGAAAATATTTAAATATTTCCGAATAGCTTGAGCTTAACACATTCTATCGCCTTTCCTCTTGAATTCTCATCGGACTTATTACTTGATCCATTTAGTGTGGTTTTGGACCCTGATCAAGTGGTCACGTGGACCCCCGATTTATGACATGCTGTGATGTAACACTGTGGTAAAGCTGCAACTATTCCTATATCTCTCGCCTATCAAGCCCTTTTCAATAATAATCCTAAGGGATTTTACGTAGCTAAATTTAAATCCCACAATTTCTCAATATTCAACTGCCGCTGACCGCCGGATCAACTTGGCTTACACGAGAAGTTAGGTCCCGACTAATATATTAGTTTGGGTCCAGCGGTTGCGAATCCCTCGTTAAATCCGACGCTTCTGTCCTACCAGAACGTTTCTAACCTAGCTAGTTAATCGTTTTGATAGCTTCGGCCGGTTCGGTCTCCGCTCTGCTTGGTCTGTTGCACCAAAGGCATGGGCTACACCGGGCGATCTCACGTTCTTCCCCGCACCTCATCCTGCACTAGGGATTCCTAGGATTATTATTATGCCAATTATGAACTAAGGGTCGGAGACGCCTGCTTACTTTAAGATGATTGCTGAAAATTTCCCGTTCAGCTTTATACAAAAGGAGTTTTATAGCCGATCCTCTTGGTGAGTGAATTAAAGTAGTAGTTATATCTGAGTCTTCTCGTCGTCCATCTGCCGGTCAAGTCAATTGGTTTCTCACGTCTCTTCTATTTACGTAGTATATTCACCATTAGAAATCCGGAATAAAGAGGTTTGAATACCGGAATATTACGTACCCTACACTTTTATCATTTTAAAATGGCCCCTCCGTTCCGTGCCGAGCACTTAGGTTCGCTGCTGCGACCCGAAGAGCTGCTAAACGTGCGTGAAACTATCCGGGACAAGGGTGTCTCGGCAGAGGAGGCAGGGCTACGGGCAGTTGAGAAGAAGGCTATTGGCGACGTAGTTAAGCTGCAGCAGGACTTAGGCCTGAAGGCTGTCAACTCGGGCGAATACAACCGTACGCGGTTCTGGGGTCTCTTTTGGGATGAGATCGAGGGTACCATCCGCCTCCAAGATGCCGACGCTAGCATGTTCCGGTTGTATCATCCGGATGTTGTTAGTCTGATCGAAACAGGCAGGAAGGTTATGCCCGGAGAGTCTGTTATTGCTGGAAGCAAGCTATCGCACAACCCTGCCAAAGCGGTGTCCAATTTGTCTGAACTTCAGGTGGTGCAGGCATTCGTTCCGGAGAGCGATTGGGGCAACATTAAGCTTACTATGATTGCACCGTCCTGGTTCCACATGAGGTACAAGCAGGGCCAGGCCTATACCAAAGAAGCCTATGCCAACGACGCCGAGTACTTTGCAGACGTCGCTAAGGTTTACCATGCCGAATTAGAAACGTTATACAAGGCCGGGTTACGAAATGTCCAATTTGACGACCCTGGCATGGCTTGTAAGTCTACTTTAAAATCTTCTTACAACAGTCTCCAGGCACGTCGCTGACAAGAAAATAGACTTCTGCTCCAAGGACTTCCGGAAGGGTTGGGAAGAGGACAAGGACAACATTGGGACATGGGAGGACCTTCTTGACGCCTACATCAAACTATACAACGACTCCCTTGCCGGCTTACCAGCAGACTTCCACTCAGGTATCCACCTGTGCCGAGGTAACTTCATCGGCGGAAGGCACTTTTCCGAGGGAGCGTACGATATAATTGCGAAGAAGCTATTCGAGAACCTGAACGTAAACACATTCTACCTCGAGTATGATACTGAGCGAGCAGGCGGCTTTGAGCCTCTGCAGTTCCTCCCTAAGGACAAAAACGTCGTGGTTGGTGTCATCAGTACAAAGGTAAGACAGCTAGAGGATAAGGAGGAGACAAAGGAGCAGATCTACAGGGCGGCAGACTTCGTAGCGAAGGGAAGTGGCCAGACCCGTGAGGAGGCCCTGAAGAGAATTTCCATCAGCCCCCAGTGCGGTTTTAGCACCCACGAAACTGGATACCCCTTAACAGTTGACGACGAGAAGAAGAAGCTGTCGCTCGTGAGACAGATAGCTGACGAAATCTGGGGCGAGCCCTAGATGTATATCTATAGATGTGTACATGACATAGGAATTATTGGTCGGGAGATGATTAGTTATGGCTTGTAGAGGTTTAGCGGCGCGCTCTTGGCTACTTCAACAGTCCAAAATTTTGGGTTAGACGGACAAAGATGGGGAGCCGCAGGTGCGGCGGCGGGCAGGCGCATGTTTTTGGTATACCCATAGAGAATCAACTTCTAAGACGTATATGATGGGGACTCAGTCTACTAGAGACACGAGGAAATTTTGAAAATAGCCGATACCACACATGATCTACCCGTTATATAAGGGGTACGATCGTAACGTCAAGTAGGCGTTACAGCTGCGACCGGCGTATCCCGCTTGGCCTCATACGCTTTCATAATAGAAACCGATGGTCTAAAACTTTGGAACCCGGTGAGGAGCGGGCTACCTACCTCTTATAGAAGTATCATGAACTTCAAAGTGATATGATTGCGTGGTATATCCATAAACTAAGACGTACCGCTGCCGCGTCGTAATTTGAGATAGGCGTAAGTTATTGAGAAAAAACCATCATCTTCGGTATATTCTCTTAAATATTTGGGTATGTGGCTACTATAATCTCGTAGCGAGTTTGAGCCTTGGTTGTACTTCGTAGACCTTAGGGAATTGATGAGATGCGCTTCAAGGTTTCGTCTTTGTCAAGATAAAACCGTGATAGCCGAAACCAGAACCATCACCGAGAACCTCCATTTCGATTTCCCAACTAGTTCCATCGCAATTCAACAGAGGTCTTATGAAATGCGGTTGTCGGTATGTCACGTAGAGGAATACCCCATCATCCTTGAGGACTCGATTTACCTGTATAGTGTTAGTAGGCGTCCTGCATGAACCACATACAGGATAAAGCGAGGCGCAAACAAGATAACTACGTAGGGAGGTATGCTTAGAGCAGCATATAAGTAGTTGAGGCCTACCTCGCGGATGTATTGACCAGTGTTCTGTTTTACATCGTCGGGTGGACTCCAGGGACTGCCATGGATCATGGCATCTAAGGTTCCCTTATCAAAGGCGACATCTATCGACTTTTCAGGGATTTCATCTAAATGGCGGACATCGCCATGCTTCCATTCGATACCCTCCATAGCGGAGTGTCGTTTAGACATGAGATCCACGACGACCGTCGAAAAGTCGACGCAGAGCTGATTCTTATACCCCCTTTCCCATAACCCCACTGGCACGTCCTGCGATATACGTTAACCATGTTAATCGTTTCTTATTTCTTATACGAAGAAGATTATTTATTTGCTGGGAAAACATACACTATCACCCGACCCCAAATGTAAAATTCGGGGATTCGTGTTGGGACTACGGGTTTGAAAGAGTCTTCGATCAAGAAAAGCCTCGAGTTCGGCGAAATTCCTAAACCACTCATGAGTTGGCCGATCTCCTTCGGCTTGGGCATAACGCTGATCCCAAAAGCTGGGATGCGCAAGGCGCTCATTTTCTTCGTCTGATGACCCCATTCCGGAAACTCTTGACTATTTTCAGCTTCAATTTTTATCGCAGGCCAAACAACATGTATTTCTTCGACGCCTCAAACCGTTTACAAGGATATTGTGGAATATCCACGTGATATGTACCTAGGTATTTATATGTACAAGGCGGAGAAACCTTATTCCTATCCATCTGCACCTACGGGATCCATGACGACTACTATTTTTATCTAAGTTACCCACTATGCACATGCCGATCGAGGCTTTATCGAGCTACCTAGGTACAGTTTTGCGGTTCCATAGATTCGCTTATGCAGGTACGGGGCTTGTCAAGATACCCAATCAGCCAATCACTATCATGTGTACTTTATTCGGAGCACATTACCATTCTCTAATTACAACAATTACAACAACAACAAGATGTTTTTGTGATACTGCATTTTATATTTATCGCCAAAAAGAACTGGTAGGGCTGATAGGTAGGTACCTACTATTAAACTTTGAAGGCTGGGTGCTTTAGGTTAGACAGATTTCTAATGTAATACATAAGCGATTTTGTCATGAACATTGTCATTGCGTCACTTACATGGGCGAAGTATCCATGATTCCATTATTTATAATACGTCATCGTCTTCCTCCTACAAACATGTATCGAACCAAACGACTATAACTCAGAATAGTTAATAGAATTCTTAAACCAAAACTTGCCCAAACAAAGGTATCAAATCTAGTGGAGTCAATCATCTAAGAAATAGATATCAAAGAAATACAATGGCGGAAGTCGCAGCTGGGTTATTGGCAGCAGAACAAGCCATCTCCGCGAGCATCTATACCGGAGCGGCTGCTTATGCCGTTGCAAGACCAACTATGCCTCTGAAGGCAACATTTTCACGGTTTGGATCTGCATCAGATGATGGTATTTCAAGGTACGTGTACTTTTTATGAGATCCATCTTCCCGTGCTCGTATTATACTAATTCGCAGAAGGTCTTCACTCACCAGATCTCATCATACACTCACCGTAGTGGGTAACAAAGCTTATATTTTCGGAGGCCAGATGAGCCAAGGAGAACTTGCCATTAATTGTATCCACTACATAGCACTGCCGAAAGCCAGTACTGCTGTAGCTGAGTTTCAGGTACTGCCGGCCATTTCTTCGAAGAAAGGCGGGCTTGTGCCAAAGCCAAGGACCAAGCATTCTGCTTGCGCGTTGAATAACCGCGTCGCTATCTATGGGGGTTGCGATGAAGCTGGAAATGTCTTAGATGAAGGCCCTATAATTTGGTTATTCGATGTCGAGAGACTCACATGGAGTACTCTTAAATCTTCTAACCATCCGGAGAGAACACCGCCCCCAAGAAGCGAAGCACGTTTGCTCGCGCACGATGGCAACCTCATCCTCGTCGGTGGGATAAATTCGAGTGGCGAAGCTCTAGCGGATGTTTGGCATTATAATTGCTCTACGGAAATTTGGAATCAGCTGCCGCACACCCCGGCCGTCGTCACGAGTGCAGCAATTTCGGGAGACACATTATACGCAATCTCTAACTCTGATACGCTTGGTAGTGAAGTACATTACCTAGAAATCCAACCCTGCACCGAACCAGCTTCAACCTGGCGGACTATCTCATTTCCCATGAACCCTTTAAGACCGGGACCTAGGCCGAGGTCGCATGGTGGATTGATCCCCATCACGACGGGGTACGGTCGGAACTATCTCCTCTACTTCTTCGGCGATCGTAAAGGAGAAGCAGAGAAAAGAGATCTACTGCAGTGGAGCGATCTCTGGACCTTCCAACTTCCATCTAGTGATTTAGAAGCCAAAGCGACTACCCCCGTGAAGGAGGCAATCAAGCCGGCTAAGATCAAAGATCAGATACGCTCAAAACTCGGTGCCGATACGGGCGCGTCTAGCTGGACTGAAGTTGAAGTACAGCCCCCCGGTGACCTTAAGGCACATGAGGGTAAGGTACATCCTGGTCCGCGAAGTTCGTTCGGATACGATATAACAGCTGATGGACGGAGTGTCGTACTATGGGGTGGTTGTAATGCAACCGGAGGGTCGGAGGGTGACGGATGGATTATTGAATTCTCATAGAGCTGCCGTTCCGTGACACGACAGGTCTCTATTGTCGGAGATCTAATCAAAATAAGGAAAGCCAGATAGGGTACGAAATAAAATGGGAAATTGTTTTTTTCAATGGAACTCGCATTTCTCTTCTCTAAGAAAACATAAAAGGATTCAACAATAGGCATGTTCGCCTTTCTGATTATGCTTTGTTAACATAGGGTAATAAAAGGCGCCTTTGGCTCAAGTAGTAGATAAAGGGTTTCCCTAATAGGAGAACCTTCATATTAAACTTGAATTCGCAACGTAGTGAAAGGGTTTTGACGCCTTATACACTATTTGAATTTCTATTTTATCTCAAACTCACAATACGTCCACAATATGGGTAGATGTGACAGCATTGCTTCGGCCTACGATACCACGCCGTATCACGCCTACTGTCTATCTGAAGGAGGGGATGAAGATGACGATGTCTGCGTATGGGATGAAGGTCCACAGCTTTACGATTTATATGATAGCGAAGATGAGCGGATAGTCGCCGAGATTCATAGTTCTATCCCCGAGTGTGATTGGGTATTCCGCAGCAGAGCACGAAATGATGATACCCCAACAACGATACGGCCCGCAGGAGCAAAGAGGAGAGACAGCACCATCACAATACTAGAAAATCCCTCCAAAGATCCCGAGAAACTAACCGACGACGAGTTCCAAGAGCGACAGATCGCCTATGCACTGTCGACCACCCGGAGGAATCTAACTAGGATGTCGCAATTCATGTTAAAGTTGGAGTGCCGCGCAGGGAAGGTTACGAAGGAAGGCATCAAGCACACCCTTGATGCTACTGTCGCCGACAGTACTGACGCGGCCAATAAATATCCTACCTACCAGGACGATCTCGAGGAAATCAAACACCTGAGCGATAATGTATGGCAGCGCTTATATCTCATCGACCGACACTGGCGACAGCAGAGTCGCAGGGACCGCGATGCTAAGGGCCACAGTCCCCCTATCGAACTTGAGAGCGAACCAGCCGTGAAGGCATTTCTAAAAGAAGAACGACAGACTAACCATCTCACGAGTAGGGATTCGTGCTACTATACAGCCGCGGACCTAGCGAGCGGGAGGAGATTTGAAGACTGGATTATGTATCTGAAGAACTTCTGCGAGTTCAAGGACGACCCGGCCGAAGAGACTAAGCTTGTGCATCTAGCCTGGCGGTTCCTCGACCGCGAATTGCGCGGGCCGAGGCCGACTAACCCCGCGTGTATTGCGAATTTCCTGGCGGAGCTTAATGGGCAGTATCAAAATGGCGCTTTTGACGAGGCGATTAAGAATCCCGAGAAGCGGGAGAAAGATGATGATAAGGCGTGGGGGGCTATTAAGAAGTTTTGGTTTTCGAGGTTTCAATATTAGTGCTAAAGTGATTAGAGTTAGTTAATATATGGATTTATTATTTATTACGTTGATTAGAGTATGTTCTTTGGTTGACATAGGGGATGGAGCTGTGAAGTGTTTAATGTCTTTGGGTAGATGTGTACCTAGTATTCCCCCTATTAAATAATACATGCAGTTTTTTATGAGCTTATATTTCGGAAAATTTCTACATTTCCAGGATAAACAATCCGAAGCTGGCACTATGTACTGGAGATCTATTTTAAGCGTCGCTGGGAGGATGTGATCGGCATTTCGAAGCGTGAGTAGGTAGGTATAGGGGCGTACTTATGTCACCCTCAATATCCTAATACTCCTAGCAAGAAAGTTCTTCTCGCACGAAGGTAAGTTCGAGACTACATTAAGTGTCATGCCATATTTCATTCCTTGTGTCTATGATACGAAGCTACTTCGATTTACATTAGTTATTATTTAGATATCTTTGTATTACGTAGGCTGGTAATTCCAATGCAATAGCTCGCCGTGAATAGCCATTGGTTCCGTTATAGCCATTCAATACATGACAGTCGCACCCTTTCAAGGCTTGCGAACAATGCTTTGTACCTGCTAATCATCTCAAAGGTATCTTTAGAAACCTCGTCGAGGCTTTATCTTTCGGACAAGGCATTATCATTAGTATTGTGGTTATGGTATCAATGACAATGCAAAGAGTGACTATGGAAATGTAACATAAGAGCTGAGCTAAGCCTGCTCCCTAGTAACGAAACGTAACAATTCTAAATCCTCGCTTTCATGTAAGCTGCGTGGGCAATAGGATCCTCGCGGGAAGCTAGCAGCTACGTTTACCCCTTTTTATTATACCAGCCACCAAGTTCCTTCGCTCTCATGTCGTACACTCAACGGACTCCTCTATTGGGGTCTTCAAAAGATATTAACTATGCCACCGTTAAGCCTATGTTAAGCAATGATACTTTTGTAAAGAAGCAGCTAGCTGAAATTTCGGACAGTGAGGATCACGTTATTGATATCGAGAGAATAGCCAAATTGCAGGAGAGAATTTCGCCTACTACGACGTGTTCTTACGGTAGCAATTGCGGTGTATATTTCTGCGATTATTGTGCGCGGAACGGATTGGAGCACTCCCCAGACCCAGAAGTGGATGAGCGTAACCTTTGGGTAAGATGTGTGGAAAGCGAGGGGTCGCTGGCGGTCCTTGAAACGATGATTACCTTTCAGATGCGCCTCCTTAGCGTGTTAGTGCCGGCGGTCCTATTACTCGTTCTGAGGATATATATAGCGGCATTGTTTTAAGATATATATAGGTACCTAGGTAGCTACTCAGGTAGGAATGCTCGGTGTAATATACTTGTTTGTTTGCTTGCTTCTTCATGACCGGCGTAACTTCCCTCCTCGTACTTCCTTCTCTAAATGAATATTCTACGTCGAATATACGACCCTACTTACCTCTGTCCCCTTCCATCTACCTCTTCCTACCTTTACCTACCAACTACAAGCTAAACAATTCAACACCCTACCACACACCAAGCAACTTATCCACACTAATACCCAGTCTTCTTAATATAGTCTTACTCTTACAGACTGGAGATAGCTCACGGCTCTCGACTACCACTAGTCTACCTATCCTCAAACCACCTACGACTCTCATCACCACATCTATTTTTCTCTACTCAAGACCTCGTTCGTATTCAGTACCCTAGTTACAATAGAGGTAGTTACTCCTCCAATACCTCTCACTTCCAACTTTACACACGACGTTGAGCGGCTTCCTCACTTCTCTCTCACGATAAATCGTCCCGGCGAGGAGTTTTTTCTGTCCGTTCCAACCCCCTCGTAACATCCTTACTGCCAGCACTATTGCGTATCCCCCTGCGCTTCACGATCTCGTATTACTTACACCAGTGGAAAAATCTACCCAGCGTGTTCCTATCCATTTAGTTTTTGAAGTAATCTACTACCATCCTTTTACCTTCCTTGAACAAGGATGAACAAGAATACTTCGGCTCGTGGCTTTCCATACCAGCGCCAACCAGTACCAAGCTTCTCAATCAACGCCTTTCCTTGACATTTACCTTTCTATTTACCCCCACTTCCTTAAGCAATTATTATTCTTATCAGTTTCTAGTAATATCTTCTCACTTACACACCTTACTCTACAGCCTACCTACGTGAGACCTTGGTATCACAACTACTTCTCAGTCTACAATCTCTTACCATATCGCCAGTCGCACTGGTCGAAAGAAATGCCCGACCTCGATACCAGTGATAGCATGGCAGCGGAGTGCCTGGTTCCTGCTGCTAGCACGGCGGCGCAGCAGCAGCAGCAGCAGCCGGACTCTTTCGCATGGAACTCATGCGGTCACTATGATGACCAGAAAAGAATTGAAATTAGAGAGGAAGCACTCGAAGTCGGCCTCTTGCAATGCAAGCTGCTAATCAATCAATTCGAGGTCTTTCTCGATAATGCTCGCTTGGATAGCGAATTAGCTTCGAACATGCTAGGGCTTGAATCCCTTGAGAAATGGATTCAAGACTGCAGTACGTATTCTATAATTTAAGAAGACGCTATGCTGATATTTGGCTTAGAGGATCTGATGAAGCTTCACAAGAAATTCCAAGTACTCGTCGGTGTCGCAGGACCAACTGGCAGCGGGAAGACGTCGGCTCTTAATGCTCTTCTCGGATACAATGAGCTCCTACCAACTAATAACCAAGAAGCTGCTACTGCCGTACCTTGCAAGGTATCCTATAATCATGACGATAAACCTAGCATGAAATTTAGGGCATGTGTCACTTTTCGTACTAAGACAGCCCTGGTGAAGCAGCTGGACCGGTTCTTCGAGGACCTGAAGGGTAGGAATGAATTACGAGCGATAAATAACAAGTCACCTGAGGACCACGAAGAACTTCGAAATGCGAACTCCAATCTAAAGCCGACCCTGGAGATGATCAGAACGGTCTTTGGTATCGAGGAGCGCGATGTCACTAATATGACAACCCAGGACCTTCTTGAGCTGAATAAGAGCGTCCCCAAACTCCTTGGTTCAACTAAGAAATTCCACAGTGGCCATGAAGACCAGCTGGCAGATCAGATAAAACCATATATGGACTCGACTACGGCTAAACATACGAAGTTGGGTTCGGAGTTCGCGGCTTGGCCGCTAATAGATGAAGTAGAATTATACGTTAAGTCCGACATCCTCAAAAACGGTGTCGTTTTAGTCGATCTCCCTGGAGTCGCCGACTCGGTAGAGAGTCGGGCTGCTATCGCTGAGGCATATTTCCCCAAGTTGGTTGCTACTCTCATCGTGTCTCCCGCTCGCAGGGCAGCGGATGAGTCTACCGCGGTGAAGCTGATGTCGGATCATCAGCAATTACGCTTGAAGATGGATGGTAAATTCAATAAGCGCAGCTTCTGTATCGCGGTTTCGCAGACAGACCATATTGACCGCAGATCAGCCGTCAGAAGTCGAGAGGCTAGGTCAAATCCTAAATTGCAAGATCTCATCAAGGTAGAGAATAGTACGAAGCTAAAGAAGCAAGAAAAAGAGAACCAGTTGAAGGAAGCTCGTAAGCTGCTCCGTGCTGCTGAGAGAGCCACAGCATCAAAGAAATCCCAAGTGTCAAAGAAATCCCAAGCGTCAAAGAAATCCCAAGCACCAAAGAAATCCCAAGCACCAAAGAAATCCCAAAATATTGCCCGCAGTACGTTGAGACGCAATGAATTTCCTGCTTCATGTGCTAACTCTTCTTAGGGACGTTGAATAAACCCCAGGTATCGAAGTATAGCGATCAGACAAAAAAACAGATAGGGAATAGTGCAGTACTCAAAAAGGAGATTGGTGAATTGGCAGAGAAGCTGGACGACTTAGATGGCCATATTACTTTCCTCTGTGTCCGAAGCAGAAACAAGTTCCTCGAGAATCGTATACAGCATGATTTCCGAAGAAGACAGGCGGGCACTGTTAACGGTGAACAGAAAGTTGCCAAGGATATATGCGATGGTAGAGTTTCCGTTTGCCCGATCAGTGCGAAGGCATTTTGGGAGTGCAAGTTGAGCGACAAGCCTATAGCCGGATTTCCGGATGAGCACTACTCGGGAATCCCAAGCCTTAATCAATGGATTAGAAAGGCCACCGTCAAAGAACGAGAGAGTCACGCCAACAGCATCCTGTATGACCTACTTAACCACTTCAATGTGATTCAGACCTGGGCAAGGGAAGAATGGGGTCATGATCGACTTCAAATTGATAGGGAATGGCTGGAAAACGATGTATTCCCAAATCTTTATAACGTCATGAAAGAGGTATTTATTAGCTAAACCCACGTCCATTTATGAGAGCTTCAAGACTAACAAGTTATGATATAGGAGCTGAATAAATATTGGGTAGAGCTAAACAAATCCGTCAAGAAATATAATCCGCTCCACGATAGAAAGAAGTCACTTGAAAACTGCACAGGGGAATGTCGCAATGTTGTACAGAACTGGTCATTCAAGGATCCCAGCGATGATGCCGCGACAGCCAAGATACATTGGCTCACATATCAGGCCAATATTAGCAGAGAAGGGGGTAACTTTGTGAGCAAGTCCGGCGATGAAAGTATTAGCTACAACTGGATGGAAGATATGTAAGAGCTCCATTAGGTATCTTTTGCTATATAATTTCGGAATGGCTAACTTTAATGTCAGCTCGGATGTCTTGCTTAGGACCATTGTGGCCGACTGGAACCAAGCTCTGAACCATGATATTCCTGCACTTTATGAACCAGCTTGCAAGATTATCAACCTCACATGGGAGCGCTTCCTGGCACAATTGCGGTTTGGCGTTAAGGAGGTCGCCCCTGAACTTTCGCCGTTCCTTGATAAGATCATGTCAGATATTGACATAATAAAGGAGCAAATTAAGGATAGGGTACGACAGGCTCTAACGAGCATTTCGAAGGATGCGTCTGAAGTTCATCCAGACATGGTCAAATTGATCCAGAAAAAATGGCATGACACTTTCAGAAAAGCGGCGAAAGAAAAAGGCAAGTTAGACAAAAATTTGATCTTCCGATTATTTCTAATTTGAAGATAGGGAAGGGCTCTTTCAATGCGCGACAGGGACTTCTGCTTGAATTTGCGGACAAGAGTGGTACCAAGATGTTCAACGCTGCCTTCGAAGACACGAAGAAAAAGCTTACGGAGAACTTTGATCGACTCCCAAGCAACCTCAACAATATATCCACGTTCGCGGTCCAATCAGTCCAAGATCATATCAAGGCGCTCTTGGATAGTGTCGCCTTACCCGACGTAAAGGTAGAGGAGGCATTTAAAGAGAAGGCTGAACTGCAGCGGTTCGTGCGCAGCACTCTCATGCAGTGGGATCTTAAATGGAAGCTTCCCGGAACGATTCGGAACCTCCATATGAATGACGAGGAAGTTTCTATTCCTGATGAGTACTGCACTAAAGAAGGTGAAGTTGAAGATGATACGGGAGATGAGGACGAGATGGATATAGATGAGCCGCTTGTTAGATGAAGACTAACTAACCTCCTTACCATTCTCCAGAACAACAATCCCCAAAGGTTTGACGGTGATCGGTTGATTGGCTCATATTGACTCTGCTCTTGATTTGGCTCGACGCTGCGTTACGTTGAAAATAATATGCGATAGGAGGATCAATATCTACAGACATCTAGCACACCAGGCCTACTATATTCGCGATGATTCCTCCGCATTTGAAATGAATCGCCGGGATTCAATGCTTGCTCTGCCATACTCGTGAGGCTTCACGGATGATACAATGCGATGATTTTCTCTTTCCATAATGCGCATGTCTTTACATAAACTAAATAGCAAATAAATCGTGTGGATTCCAATTTTAGCTTTACGAGAACCCACTTCCGACGTACGGTGCTACATTAGTGCAAAACCGACAAAACTAAAATTGAAAATCAGAAAATCAAAAATCAGAAAATCAAAAAATCAAAATTCGTCCGACTTGGCACATGCACATGCACATGCACTATAATTTACAGCACCTACATGCGCTAAAGCCCCTTATAAATACAGGGCATTACAGTGATGCATGCGCTAAAATATGCCTAAGGTTTACCTTAAGATGTTGTGTTGAATGCGAGTAAACATTTCCTATTTGAATGGGACACATGCCTTGCTACCTTACAGATAATTTTCCTGCCTTATAGAAGCAGTAAAAGGTGAAAGGAATCAGTCTGCATATGCATATGCTTAAGGCTTCGTTATTACTCAGGTCTTGAGGGAACTGGAAGTATTGTCCAGCCGTATAATAGCAGTAAACCCGGGCTATCGTAAGGGTGCCTTCTAGTTTAATAAGGGGTAACTAGGTCACTAATATGTAATAAAAATAAAAATAGCATAGAAACATGGTGAGGTGTAAACCTTAGGCTTTTGTATAGCCCAGGGGGTATTATATCTAGTCTTTTCCTCAGTCTTTTGCTTAGTCTTTTGCTGAGCTCTTTGCTGAATTATCGCAGTTGTAAGAGACGAGAGGCTGCTACTGTCGTTCTCATCCCGCGAGGCATCTTTTGAGGCCTCACTTGGGGCGACCCCTACCTCGTCCTCTGGGGCGACCCCTACCTCGTTCTCTGGGCTGGTTTCTCTGTTGATGTCGTCTTCGGTTAGACGACCTCGTTTGTTTGCACGAGAGCTTTGATCTGATATAGCCCTTGGTCGCTTAGGCGTGGGAGTAATCTGAGGAGATATAGTAGATCTGAAGCTGTCCCTCTCGTACGGCGACGAAGGATCGATAAAATTCTTGTTAGTGATAAGTAAGGGTTCGTCAATCGGTTCCGCCTTCACGGGAACAGTATCCGCGCTTGACTCCCTGTTCGTGCGAGTATTGGCCCCCCCTTTCCTCCGAGGAGTGCGCCCCTTTTTCACCGGAGTGACATCCTCTTCTATCTCCTCAAGAGGTGCGTAGAAACACACGTAAATATTAACAGGCTTATACCCGTCGGGCTGAAAGAGTGGTGTGGGGGGGTGAAATAGGTCACGGATTGTACGAACAGGACCTTTTGGAAAAGGGAGACTAATCGGCCCCTTCTTCGTACAGCTCTTCGCTAACTCCATCTTCCAGCCTTCTTTAAATGCTTGGAAGAAGGTGGGATTTGTGAGGTGCGGTCGTACAAAATGTCGTATCCAATCTTCCTCGGTTTGGTCCGGCGAATCTCGAGAGTAAAAGGGAACAAGCTCAACCGTTTCTAATAAAATGATTAGCTATAGTTTTATTAAAAGGTCAAATAGCTTACGAATTTCCTTAGCTATGGCGACACACTCTACGCCTCTGTAAAGGTGAGACCATACCATCCAAGCGTGTATATTCGGGACGACGGTATAGTTGTCCGTATACCCCTTCTTCCCGTTCCTTTGGCCTGCTCTGCCTACCTCCTGCGAAGAGTGCTTCATATTGTTCGATATCGACCGAGTAAGATTACTTAATCTATCTTTGTTATGAGGGATAGCTGTACGAGACGAGGCAATAATATGTGAGGGATTATCCCCAGTGTGACGACGATCAATAGAAATCAATTGGGCTGGCGTTTCTGATTTCGTGCGAGAGGTAGATTGGGAAGTTGTAGATTGTGAAGACGTGTTATCCGTAAACGGATCGTCGTCGTTGTCGTCGTCAATAATGATAGATTTTGGCCAAGGACATTTACAAAAGGGGCATGTTGTACCGCCCATTAGGTTTCGGATATCGGTATGAGTGCGAGCAATTCGGCCGTCTTCGTCGGAACGAGGGCATTACCTTTTCTTGAATATAAGTAGGCATTGTAGGCTTGTAATAGGTGAAATTGATGGAAGATGTAGATATGATGGTATTCGCACGAAAGGGATATATGATTTTGTGAGGAAAAAATGAGAAAAAGGAAATAGAGTCCGTCTCATCCCCGAGATATTGGCCAAAGCGTATACACACGAGCCAACAGTTGACGTAACAATACGGTAGAAGTAGTCGATTAGATAAGCATCAAATAAGGTTAGAAGCCGCGACGCTATGATTGACGATCATTTAGCTATGATTGAAGATATCGCAGGTATAAGGCAGGCGTTAATAGTATCCCAAAAAAAAAATATGCCATATAAGCTACCAACCAGCTACCTAGGTAGTCACTTGTCACTCCGTAGTGGTCACATACCAAAGGCGGCTCCTAACATTGATATAGGACCTTTATAAAATCCGTACGGCTATAATAGACAGGTACGTAATGATATCTTATAATAGACCTTTGCAACATTGAAGGCCAAGCTATATTAACGCCTTTCTTATTGCCAGTCGTGGTGTTGCCATTCCGGTGCCGTGCGAGGCTTGACGATATCCAGACAATTATAGCAAAAGTTTCGGGATCACGCTGCTAAATGCAGCATATAGGTTATAGGACAGTGAATCGGACGACGAGAATAACCACCAGGCCCTACTCTTTCTTGCTAACGCCCGCCTCCCAACCCAGCGCTTGCGTCTTATTTCCGAAATGCCAGGCTCTTGATTAAATCTAATTAATTTGTATTAATTCCAGTAAGGGTTTTTTTTTTGTACGACCGTAGATAGGTACATGGGACCAAAGAAGCTAGATATTAAGTAAATCTAATAAAGGCGTTGCTGTTGGAAGTCCGCAATAGTCTAAGACGATTACCGTATACCTTTTCGTGATGCCTTAGATACATAAGTAAACGTATCGTACGAAAATGAGGTGAAATTAAAATATAGTGTCTTATAGCTAATAGATATTTATTTATTTATTTTATTTAATAATATTGTATGTAGTTGTAGTTATGTATAATTGATTAGATTGTTTTAGTCAATTGGACGAATTTTGATTTTTGATTTTCTGATTTTTGATTTTGCGATTTTCAATTTTAGTTTTGTCGGTTTTGCACTAATGGAGCACCATGCCGATGACCTACCCAGTCCCACCAGGTATATTCCAGCCTCTACACTACACACGTGGGACCACCTTATATTCTGGAGGGTTAAACTTGAACATAATCTCGTGGGCTATGTTCCTTAGAAATGCCGGGCTGGCGTCACCCCAGCTTTCGTGAAGCCGTACGATACCATCGTCGAGCTGCCGACACAATGATGGGAAGTAAGCGAGGCCGGCCACTAAGAGTATAGTGTGAACCCATATGCCCTTTCCGCTCCAGAGTTTGATGTCCTCCCTCGTGTACTGCGGCTTCATGGGCTGGCAGTACCGCCACCCTGCGTGTAGCCACAAAGACCAGACCATCACCCACGCGCACGCGGCTATCCGACTGTCGCTAGCAGCGAAAGACGCAGCTAGGACGAACAAAGACACGATCAAGGTGGTAATGTAGCACGACAACGCGAGAACGTTGTCGTATGAGTAGGGGTCTATAAGCCTGCATAGCGTTACGCTCCAGGGCTCGGGGTTGCGACGGGTTTCGGTGCTGGTAAGGGAACGGAAGAGGCTGACGAAGACGGACTGCCAGATTACGAAAAACGCGAAGATGGCGAACACGCAGATGCTGACGTAGAATAGGGTGTGGAAGACCAAGGAGAGGAACGAGGCGTGGGGTACAGGCAGCTCAAGTAGACGCAGAATTGCGATGATGTCGGCAACGGCGTCGTCGATGAGATCCGGGGGGTTGGGAGAGGGGTCTCCGCCGTATGGCCAGTCTGCGATCATTGGGGATATTGGTTTGGGGCCGGGGAGATGATGGGTTAATGGGTAGGTGAGCAGTGAGACTTGGTAAAGGAAACCCTGTTTGTTTCGAGAGGCTTGATTCACACGTGGGGTAGCTGTCTCGTTGGTTATCAGCGGAGAAGACTCTGAGTCAGGTAGATATAGGCAAGTAATGAAATGACGGTCTTTGAGGTCGAGTTACAGTTGTCTGAATCAGCTTTGTATGTCTAACTCTGCCTTTTTTATATCTGTCGTACGAACAGAACAATCTATATTGTTTACACACAAAGAGATCACCTCAGTGAACATGCTATGTGAGATAGAATCCTTTGAAGATAAGGGGCTTCTATGATATAATCCTCGAATAATAGACATTTAAAGTATACCAGCCGTTCCCCTAACCCGACTACCAACTCTCAGCTTTAGTAAAAACCGCTACGATCTGGTGAAAAGGCTACCTCTCATCTATCCTGTCCGGTATCTAGATTCTAAGAGTAATGCCCAGTATCTCCACCACCAATGTAAAGCTAGGATTATACACCCAATCCAGCCACCCGAGGTTAACCAGCCCATGATCCATCAACATGCGCAGCCCAGGGGATCCCCACGCCGCCGCGAGAAGCGCAAAAGAAGCAAGGGACAGATATTTTTCTGAGACAACACTGACGCAGACTATCGCGTACCAGATAATGAAGCCCCAGAAGACGGTGATGCGCCCCGGATAGTTGCTCATGGTCTCGGGGTCGATGGAGTTGAATCCTGCCACTACCGCCCTCATGCCTAGTAGCCCGAATACTAGCATCCAGATATTAGTCGCCCAGCGCCCGGTGCGGACGAGTAGTTCAGGGTATCGCGATAGCCAAAAGCTGAAGACCATCAACCATGTGACTTTAGAAGAGATAGTCAGCAGCTTGCTCCTTGGAGTAAGGGAAAGGAAAGTAACGTAAGTAATATAAGGTATTCGGATCCGTTTGAACTTGGGCGGACGATAGCTTAACCTTTACGTTGAAATAGATAAGAGAGAATAATAACTGGCTAGAGAGGATATGAAAAGGTAAGAAATTCTTGATAATACATACTGGCGGCAGAAATCGCGACAAAATAATACATTTAGACTTGTTTCATTCCTCCCATATAGGAGGGTATAACTATCAGATCGAATATGCACACGAAGTATACTATAATCACGGATTCTTGAGAGGTTTCTAAAATAACGTGGATATATCAAATGGTTCGCTTGGACAACGGGGGTTGGTCTTTAGCTGGTTACGGTATAACAATTAGAAAAACCCATCAACCATCTCCTTGTGCGTGCTCGCGGTCCAAGCCGAAAGCAGTCTCGAGGACGAATGACAAAAGACCCCAATGCGTATTTTGCTCTTTTCCCCCTCTTCATCTATCTTTATTGTACCAGATCGTTCACATAGTCTTTGTCAACAAATCGCGTACCTCGAAGTAATCCACAGCCCAAACGCCGAGACAAAGAATGAATGGACCAAGACAATCGTAGTATGAACATCTCGACTTGCTTGTATGTACAGTATTCGGTTTATTCCCTGACGAACAAGCCAGCCATACCCATCCCGGTACCCACGCACATACTCACCACACCCACCTGTCCCCCGGTCCGTCCCAAGCCATGCAACAGCGTAGCCGTCATCCTTGCCCCCGTAGCACCAAGCGGGTGGCCTAGAGCAATAGCACCTCCGTTAGGGTTAACCTTGTCCTGCGCCCATGCCTCCTGCAAACCAAGCTCTCTTAAGCAGTAGACGGACTGGCTGGCGAAAGCCTCGTTGATCTCCCACCGGTCCACATTCTTTAACTTGATATCGAGCTGGTTTAGGAGCTTCGGGATAGCTAGCGCGGGGCCGATGCCCATCTCGTCCGGGGCGCAACCTACCGTAGTAGCAGCTACGAACTTCCCCATGATACTCGACGTCAGCCCGAGCTCTGTCGCGGTGCTTCGCCTCATCAAAAGCGAGGCAGCCGCGCCGTCGCTGACTTGACTCGAGTTACCCGCCGTGCTCGTGCCGGATTCGCCAAGTACAGGCTTGAGCTTAGCGAGGCCCTCGAGCGTTACCCCCGGCCTTATGCCATCATCCTTTGTTACGGTAATCTGTTTCGGCTCCCCAACTTCTTTCCCTTGTTTGTCAGTTTCCTGGAAGACGGTAGAAACAGGCACGATCTCTTGGTCGAATAAGCCCTCGGCCTGAGCCTTCGCCGCGCGCCGCTGGGACTCAAAGGCAAACTCGTCTTGCTCCTCGCGCGAAACCTTGTACCTCTTCGCAACGTTCTCGCTGGTAGCAAGCATAGGCATAATGCAATCGCGGGCATCTTTAACGGGACTCTCGGCTAACACGGGCCACCTATCTACAGGTATAGCCTTACTAGCGTAATTCCTCGTCATGCTCTCCATGCCCGCGGCGATACCTACGCTAATCATGTCGACGCGGATCTGGGCGGCGATGGTAGCCAGACCCTGCAGACTGCTGCCGCATGCGCGGTTGACGGTATACAAGGATGTGGTATTAGGGAACCCGACATGATTCATAGCCATGCGGGAAGCCTTGCTACCGCCGAGTTCGGAGAGGACGACGCCGACGGCGACATCTTCTATCTTATTCGGCGGGAGATTCGGGTTGGCGTCAAGCGTGGCGCGTAGTACGACGGAGAGCAGCTCTTCAGGGTAGGCATTCTTTAGTTGGCCGCGACCCGAGCGACAAATAGGAGTGCGTAGCGAGGAGAGGATGACGGTGTCGGAAGGTGATTTAGCTAATACAGCAGAAAGTCCTCTAGGGAGTATCATATTTATTATACGTGAAGACGGTGAAATCCAATGTTAAGCTTGCTATATACAATATATACACAATGGATATAAAAGAGGTAAATAATAAATAAACTAGTAGGAGAAATACATATACAGTATACAGAGAATTAAGAAGGAAGGAAATCCAACTAGATGATATAGCCCCCCAAGCGGGACAGGGGAAAATAGAGTCGTAAAAGATAAAAGACGGCAGAGGGCCGTTGATTGTTCAAGAAGCAATAATTAAACTGCCGGTTGCCAGTTCCGCAGGTGGGGTTTATACGGTTGACCAGAGCGTTGACTGTAGCAAAACCCAAAAATCAATACGTATACCGTGGGGGGTAGGTTTAAACATATTTATTAATAATTTAATTAAATTAAACCCTTATATATTATATAAGCAGGGGGGTACTTACTTAAATGAAAATTTTTTTTATTAAATTATTTTAATTTTATTTTACCCCGTAATAATTCCGGTAAATAAATTTTAATTAAATGCTTTAAATTTATAATACGTTTTATGTTTTAAATATTAACTTTAATTATATTAAAATTTATAAATTTTATTAATTATAATAATACCATTTTTATTAAAAATTAAAAAAATATAATTATTTAAAATTAAAGTTAATTTTAAATAAATATATATAAATTTAATTAAATGTTAACGTATATATATAAATAATGTTAATTTTATATAAATAATATTATTTAAATATATTAATTTATTAATTTAAAATTAAAAAAAAAAAGTTATTTTAACTTTAATTAAATTTATTAATAAAAAAAATAAAAAATAATTTACTTAAAATATTTTTAATTAATTTTATAAAAATATTTTTAATAACGTATATAATTTAATTAAAAAGTAATTTATGAATTTTAATTTAATTTAATAATATAAATATTTATGTTAATTTATATTAATTAATATTAAAAAATTTAATGTTTAATTAAATTAAAAAAAATCCGTAAAAAAAGTAAAATTATTTACTTTAACTTTAATTTTAACCGTTAATAAAAAATGTTAATTATTATAATTTATTTTATAATTAAAAAAGTTAATTTAAACCCGTATAATTAATGTTAATATGTAAAATCACGTAATTTTTACGCGAAATACGTTATAAAATCCCGCATTTTTTTTTTAAAACATGTATAAATTATTAATATTTAAATATAACTTTTAATTATTTATTTTATTAAAATATAATTTAATTAAATATATATAAAATTAAATAATATTAATAATAATAAAAATAATTAAAAAAAATAAAAAATAAAGTTAATTAAGTTTAAATAATAACGATATTAAATAAAGTAAATTTATATTTAATAAAAATACTTTAAACGATTTAATTATATAAAAGCTTAAAAAATATCGATTTATAATTAACGTAAAATTAACTTATTATTAATATAATTATATATTTTTAAAATAATAACGCCATTAATTAAATACGTATAAATAACTTTAAAAAATAATCATTATATATTATTAATTTATTAATAATAAAAAAAATTATCGGTTTAAAAATAAAAATATAATAAATTAATATAATTCGGAAAAAAATAACTTAATTTAATATATATTAAAATAAACTTAAATTATTTAAAAACTTTTTAATTTTATTAAATTTAAATGCGTTAAATTAATGTTAACTTAATTAAAAATTTAAAAAAAAATTAAAAAATTAAAAAATTAAAAAATTAAAAAATTAAATAAAATATTTAAAATTAAATAATTAAAAAATTAAAAAATAAATATTTAATAAAATTTAATTTAATTTAATAAAATAAAATAAAATTTAAATTTAAAAATTAATAAATTAATAAATTAATAAATTAATAAATAAATAAATAAAATAAATAAAATAAATAAAATAAATTAAAATAAAATTAATAAAAATAATTAAAATTAATAAAATTAATAAAAATAATAAAATTAATAAAAATTAATAAAATTAATAAAATTAATAAAATTAAATAAAATTAATAAAATTAATAAAATTAATAAAATTAATAAAATTAAATAAAATTAATAAAATTAATAAAATTAAATAATTATTAATAATAAATAATTAATAAAAAATTATTTAATTTTTTAAAAATAATAAAATTAATATATAAATTTATATAAATTTATTTTTATAATCTTATATTAATATTAATAAAAAAAATTTTATTTTTTTTTATTTTTTTTTTATTTAAATTATTCGAAATATTTTAACTTTTAATTAATTTAAAACTTTATTAAGTTTTTATTATTAAATATTATTTAAATAAATTTAATATTAAATATATTTTAAATTTATTAAATATAACTTATAATATTTAAATTTTACGTTTTACTTTTTATTATTATTTTAAAAAATGAAAAATTAAATTTAATTAAATTTAAATTATTTATATTAAATCTTTTAAAACTTATATACGTAAATTATTTTTCGAATATAATTTAAATAATGATTAATTAATTTTATTTTTTATTTAAAAAAATTATATTATATTATATTAAAATATTATAATTATTTATAAATTTTTAATAATTTTTTAATAATTTAACCTTAAAAGATTAAAATTACGCATAAATAAATTATGTAATTTTTTTAAAAATAAATAATATATATAAAATATTATAAAAAAAATGGATTATTAAATATTATACGTATATATTAAATAATAATAATTTAACATTTTTTAATATATTATTTTTAAGGTTTATATTAAATTTCACATAAATAAAATCGTATAACGTAATATAAAAATATAATAACGTTATAATAATTAAATAATGTTAAACTTAAATTATATTTAATTTATAAATATATATTATAAATTAAAAGCATATAATATTAAAGTTTACGTAATTATTAATATATATTTTTAATATATTTTTTAATTTTATTATAATATATTAATTTATATAACCCGTTTAATATTTATATAATATATTTAAATTATTAATTAATTTAATTATACACCTTTTATTATTTATTTAAATAAAAGTAATAAATTATTAATCATTATTACATTTTATTATTATTTATTATAAAATATTAAAAATATACGTTTTTTATATCGTTTTATATTTTATTAATATAAATTTAAATAAATTAATATTAATTTAAAATAATTAACACGTTTTAAAATTTTAATTAAAAATCTTTATATTTTTATTAATAATATTTACTTTACTTTTTAATAATTAAAATATATTAATATAAATATTATTTTAAATAAACTTTTTCGTTTTTATAATTGTTTTTTTTTTAAATAAAACATAATTAATTAATATATTAAAAATTAATAATTATAACTTTATAATAATTGTATAATTTTTTAAAAAATAATATACGCTTGTATAAATTATTATTAATTTATTTATTATTAATTATATTATTATTAAAAATATTTTAATTAATTATAATATAAAGGTTTTTAAACGCGTAAATATATTATTAATAAAATTACTTTATTATACGTATATATATTTATAATTTATTATAAATTTATTAAATTTATATAAATTTAAAATTTATATTATATATATAAATAAAAAAATAAATTTTATATTATTTTTAATAAATTTTAAATTTTATATAACGTTTTTAATTTTAAATTAACCAATAATTATTAAATTTTATTAAACCGTAAAAAATGGATTAAATTATAACATTTAATTAATTTAAATTAAATAAATTTTAATATTTATTTTTTAAAATAAAACTTAATAATTTATAATAATATTTTAATATAAATAAATGGTATTTTTAAAAAAATAAATAAATAAAATAAAAATTTACTTTATTTAAATTAATATCATTATTTATAAAAACAATTAATAAAATATAATTTATAAAAAATTAAACTTAAAATATTTAAATTATTATTTATTAATAATAATTAAAATTAATTTAAAATATTATTAAAAGAAATTAATATTAATTTAAAAAATTTAAAAAAAATAAAAATAAATAATAAAATTAAAGATAAATTTTAAATAATAATAATTTAATTATAAATAAATTTTAAATAATATAATTTAATTATATTTTATTTAAAAAATTAATATAAAACCGTTTATAAATATTTAATTTTATTTTATATAATAAAATAATTATATTTAAATTAATATTAAATTGTTTAAATTTTATTTTAACTTTTTTTAATTTTAATTAAATTAATTTAAATTTAATTTTAATATTTTTATTTTTTATTTTCTTTTTTTTTTTTTTAACTTTTATATTTTATTTATTATTTTTTTTAATTTTAATTTATTATTTATTATTTTTTTTAATTTTAATTTATTATTTATTATTTTTTTTAATTTTAATTTATATTTTATAAAATTTAATTTTAATAATTTTTAAAGATTTTATTTTTTTTTTAATAAGTTTTTCTTTAATTATTTTAAGGTTTTTATTTTTAATAATAATTTAATTTTTTTATAATTTAATTATATTTATTATAATTTTATTTAAATATAAATTAAAATAATAATTTTTATTATTAATATTTCCCGTTTTAATTAAAAACTTATTTTTAATTATTATAATTATATAAAATTAATTATAATTAATATTAAATAAATTAATTTATTTTATTATTTTTTTTAATATTACTTTTATAAATAACCATTTTTTTTTACGTAAATGTATTTAAATTAAAAATTTTTTAAATAAAAAATTAATTAATTTATAATAATTATTATATATAATATTAATTAATAATTTTATAACTTAATTAATTACAATTTAAATTAATTTAATAATAACATTTTCGGGATTATTATAAATTAATATTTTATAAAAATCAATAAAATAAAAATATATTTCGATTTTATTAATAATAAATTTAATTAATTTACGGTTATTTATTAAACTAATTTTACGTACTTTTTTAATTATATCGTAATATAATTTAAAATTTAATTTTTTATTTTTATTAAAAATAGTAAAAGTTAAAATCGTACGAGTAATTTAATAATTAAATAAAATTGAAATAAATTATTTAAATGAAAAAAGACTTTCGGTAAAGTTAATAACGTTTAAAATTTCTTAAATAATATTAAAGTTAATATTATAAATTTTATATATTTTTAAATAAAACATTTATTTTTTAATATTATAATATATAAATAAAAACTTAAAATAATAACTTAAAAAAACAAAGAAATTTATTATATAAAATTACTTCTTTTAATATTAATAAAATTATTATAAATATAAATTTAAACTTATTTATATAAATGCGTAAATATAAAAAAAATTTATATAATCATTTATATATTTTAAAATAAAAATAAAAAAATTTAATTTATTTATTTATAAATATATTAAATTAATTATCTTTATTATAAAATTATTAATTAATTATTTTTATTTTTTATAAATATAATATAATTATTTTAAAATTTATATTTTAAAAAAAGTAAATATATTAACGTTTTTAAGGTTTTATTATAATTAACGTTTTAATTAATCGTAAATTTATTACTTTTTAATTAAAGTTATAAATCCGGCATTATTAAACACGGATTACCACTTGTAAAAACCTATAAGTTTATAAGTAAAAAATGTATATAAAATTATAAATAATTTTTTAAATAAATTTTTTTTTTTTATTTAATTAATTAATTAATATTATAAATTTTATTTTAATATATATTATTATAATAATAATATATTATAAATTTTTATATTAAAATATTAAAAAACATAAATAATTATTTTTTTAAATAAATTATTAATAATAAAAATAATAAATAAATTAAACGTAATCGTTTTTAATAAAAAAAAAAAAAGAATAATTAAAAATAAAGTAATTATAATATTAAATTTTAAAAAGTTTAATAATAAATAAAATATTATTAAAAATAATGATTTTTAAATAAACGGTTAAATTAATTATAAATTAAATATAAATAACGTTTATTAAAAAATAAATAAAATTAATAATAAATTATATATTATAATTAATATAATTAAAATATAAATTATTTAATAAAATAAATTATTTAATATTAAAATAAATATATTAATAAATAAAATTAAAAATATAAATTAATTTATAAAAAATATAAAAATATAAATTAATAAATTTAAAAATAATTTAATTATATTAATAATAAAATTATTATTAATAATATTTTTAATAATAATATTATTATTATTATTATAAAAGTTTACGAAATAAATTTTTAATATAAATTAATTTAAATAAAAATTTATTAATGTTAATAATAAAAGTTAATTAATAAATGGTAAATTTAATTTATATTATTTAATAAATATAAATTATATTATATATATATTTTAAAAAAAGAAAATAAAATTAATATAATTTAAAATAATATTAAGTAATTAAAGTAATAATTATATAAAATATAAAAATAAAAATAAAATTATTTTATTTTTTATTTTTAAATTTATTTAAATAAATAATAAAATATTTAATAAATTTTAAAAAATATAAAATAAATTAATAATAATATTTATATTATATAATTTATAATTAATAAAAATAATAATAAAATTATTAAAAAATTTTTAATAAATGTT